>NC_141777.1:28528537-28711055 GCF_054643075.1 Acanthaster planci
TGAAAACTTTTTTCTTTCAGTTTTTACAGTCAGTGGGAACAGTGTCAATGAAGCTATCGACTGATGGTATGAAAGGTATTGTCAAAAGAGATCCGGTTCAGAAATTACATCCCCCACAGGCTTCATTGTGCCTAAGTAAATCAGTTAATGTCATATTTCTTTGCAAATGTTGTTGTTATCACAGTCAATCACGCAGGCCCTGGGCCAAGGGTAGGTCCCACATGTACACATGTACATGTCGTGTATGCATTGTAATGCCATGTGGTAGGGTAGAATGGGATAGCGTGAGGGTTTTGGTAGTGATCATGGTGATACATATACAGTACGTTCATGTAGCTTTCCAGCAAAAGGAGAACTTTAAAAGGTTTGTGTGAGGAAATCTCAAGCAGGGACTTAGCTTCTTGAACTGGAAAATCACAGGCACATGGTTGCCATGGTGGAATTTGCACCAGATCTCAAGGCCAAGGAAAATTACCAGCCAGACAACCTCAGGCAGTCTTTTACCTATTAACTCCAAATTAATGGAAGGTCCTGATGAATTGTATTCAAATAGATGCACACAGGTCATGTGCCCATCCTTTGTAAACACGCCTGCTTCATGAACCCACACAGAGACACACACACTGTGGCCCCTGATTTCACATTTAGAATTTAACAAGGGAAAGGGTCACAAGATAGCAGTAGCCACTACTGCCGTCGTCGGAGAACAGAAACCAAATCGATTCTCCGAGCAAGAGCTGTCTGGTGCATATGTGTGTGTGTATGTTGGCTGCAGAACAGACAGTTGTCACTGACTCATTCTTGGCACAATAAGTTACCAGTCCAATGCATGTGGGGTTGGCAGAGCATCATTTGCAAGCCAAATATGGAACTGAAAGAAGAACTACCACCCCTCATCCCCCAAAAAGAAACACACACTAGCCTAGGAATCAAAGGCAATTGGATAATGAGTCATAGAGCCAGCCAGATTAATTACTGCAGTGGGCTATATGCTACTCTCCTTGTACACGTTCGTGGCCCCCCTCATATATTAACCTTTTCGCACACAATGCCAGCCGATTCAACTCCTCTTTTATTTGTCATTATTACTGAGTCAAGCTGAGTCATTCTGATTAAAAATTGATGGAGAATTGGGATGGGGAGGGATAATTGTGCGACAGTGAGTGGGGGCTACTGGTGGTGCACGCTTTTGAAGTTGAATACAGTGAATTTAAAACAAAGAAGTAAACATTAGATTATGTCCTGCAGTTTTTTATGCTTTTCAATATCTTCACTTGAAGACTGCGATTTTTTTGTTGTAAACTTGAAATGTGCATTTTTTTATGTTATAACCGGACCACCGGTACTTTTGATTTTGCAGCAGCACAATTACTGAACAATATACATGTACATTGCATGTGTACACTTACGGATGGGATGGGGTCAGGATGGGATCGTGGGAGGTAGGATGGGATGGAGTGGGAATAGGCGCAGGTGGAATTGGGTATTCAGTGGGATGGGACACAGATAAAAGAGGGTTGAATGGGATGGAATGGGGTTGGGTGGGATGGGATGGGGTGTGATGGGATGGGATAGGGTGACTTTGGGATAGGTACAGTTGGGATTGGATTGAGAGGGATGGGGCTAGGATACATGTGGGATGGGTTGGAGAGGGGTACAGGTGGGATGGGATAGGATGGGGATGGATGGGACTGGGGCACAAGTGGGATGGAGTTCGATAGGGGATGGGGTACAAGTGGGATGGGATAATGGGATTGGTTGGGATGGGGTACAGGTGGCATTGGATAGTCGGGTGGGATGGGTTGGAAAGGGGTACAGGTCCAGGTGTCACATTTTGTTTGAGGGACAGGGCAAATGGCTTTAATGGGTTGGTCAATATACATGTATAAGGGGCACTGAAGCCAATGGTGGGGCAATGAGGCCATCATGTAAATAAGACTTTGGGCACCAAAGCCATTTTTGCTATTTAGTTATGCAGTCTTATAAAGCTCTTCTGTGCACAGTATTAGATTATGCAGAGTCTGTGAGGTGTTTGTTCAACTGTGAAATTAATTAGCAAGTGGAGATACGGGTCATTCTACATGTACCAAGTTGGGGCAAAAAGTATACAGGTGTCCATCCGGACACCATCGGGTGTCCATCATGCCAACTGCATATTGAAAATGTACACCTTCGTTCAAATTACTGGAGTGGATAGAGTATAGTACCGTGTTACATTCACTTATGTACACGTAATCATAGCGAAATGACTTGCAGATTACAGTAATGAGGTTCTTGCCCACCCATGTGTACACCACAAAAATGTTACTGGGTCAGTATTTTAATGCAACTTTTTTTACAGTGGGAAGTGCTTTCTAAATTTCGACAGATGTAACTGGGCAGTTTAGAGAATAAAACACAGTTTTGACATGTGGTATGTCACACAAAAAAAGATTTGCAAAGTGAAGTATATTAATGTAAAATTAAATTAAAAGTTTCATTCAAATTACTAGAGTGGGTAGAGTATAGTACCCTGTTACATGTACATTCACTTACATGTATAGTACACATTGATTGGGAAATGACTTGCTGATTACGGCAATGAGGTACAAATTAGAAATAAAACATTGTGCATATGAACCAAGTTTTGTACAGAGTTTGTGGGCAGCAATGAACTCTAAATAATCTTTTCCGATGATTTTTAATAAATAACTACTGCACATTGAATTTCTGCCCCAACCGACAGACCGTATTTTGGACAGATCCAGGGTCCAGTCATCACGACCCCTTTTACCAATACTTAAGGTCAAAAGCTATGAAGAAGTTAGTCATGACCATGGTCATGTCAATTAAGGCAAAAAATAGTTCTCCTTCTGATTGCATGCCTCTCAAAAATAGGGTCGGTACATGTAGGTCAGAATTTTTTGGGGGGAGGGGTCAATATTTTGTTCTGATTGATTGGCATGAATGGGGACGAAAGCTTCTAAACATCTCAAAAAGTGATAGAAACCTATCTTAATCTATGTACAAATTTCTACAGTCAACAATTCACAAGAATTATGGACAATTCACACAGTGCTAGTCAGGTAATCATGACGGCAAACTGGCCAACAATGTCCGTGTATCGTGCGTAAGCATACATGATGCATTTGGGCGGGCGATAAACCTCGTGCTGCGGCAGGAAATTTTGTTGAAACATGCTCGTTTCAAGTACGAGCAAAAGAACCTCAAATACATACATAGACGAGATCAAGTTTTGTGAATTAACTTGCAGAAATTCTCTCACAACATCAACTTTTTTTTACTTACAGCTGTAGGGTTGCGTGAGTGTATGGCAGATGTAGTGTAATAGACCTGGATGTTTAGACTGGTTGGCACATTTCCATCAGGCGTTCTTTTGCATGGGTGCGGTGCGGCAGGAACCAGCTCGGCACTGCTTTAATGCATTGAGATTTGTGCACGTGTTTTCACCACTGCGACAGTGAAATGCATAGGGAAGTCGTGAAAACAACGGAAGTTTCTTTTCAAAAATTGCCAATGTTTGTGGGAGAACACATAAAACGATGAGCAGCGGAAAGTCGATCCGTGTTTCAGGTCAGTCCTAAGGGCGACACACAGTGTTCACCCAGAGGGCATCCACGGCCATGGCAGAAAAGGGGCAGGCCATTTTGGCCCCCTTTCAATGCCGAAATACTAAAGGCATCGAGGTCAATTCGAGCCCTGCAGGTCTGATTGGATAGGGACGGGTGCAGGTTGGATGGGGGTGGGATGGCGAGGGGGGATGGTTTGGGTAAGATGAGGTACAGTATGAGGTACGGTCAGTAGGATTAGCTTTGGTTGGGATGGATTTGGACCGTAGGCTGCCTTGGAGGATGTAGTACTTATTGGTACCTGTTGGCAAGGTGTGAACTAGTGAAGCAAGGGATTGAAGGAGATTTCTGATGGGAGAAACCTAATGATAGTCTTTTTTATTTCTCCAAGGACCTGATGTGGTTACTCTATGATCTTGGACATCTTAAAAAGTGAGTAGCTTCCTCTGAATTGCACGTACATACTGGTACACTTCTTCAGATTACTGGACAGATTTTTCCTTGACGGACCACGTTCTGTTCTTACATGTGGCCACTGTGCACAACTGCAGATAACCCTGTCGTTCATACCCATTTTTTGGATTGCTTGGAAAATTACTCTTCTGTAGCCAGAGTTGACACCAGTAGATATTATCATTCATGTGCTTTGCACACATGTGAGCATCATTTCTCCCTGGTACCCTGTGACTACTGTTTCGTGATGCTTTTTAACATTGCGCACCAAGATGCAGCCAAATCACTGACTCCGGCTGTGGTCAGTAGGCCTGGCTGTCACTAGCAATTGCCAAACATGCTTAAACGTAACTACATGTATACGGATATCTGAACCATTGATGCTGAGAACTGGTTCCAAATCATGGGACCCGGTGCCCATAATCAACATTGCAAGTTATGTTGTAACCTTTTAAGATTTGTAAGAAATATTGCTAGGCTTGGAAAATTCTGGAGAATATGTTTACAACAAAACCATGAAGTGGTAAAGCAGATTCACATTTATGTGTTTTTTGTGTCAGGAAGAGGTTTTTGTTAATGTCAGTGAATGGATAAACTCCCAAAATCAAAAAAGATTAACATTTAATTATCATTCTTGAGCAGCACTTCACATCAAAAAAAAAAATGGAGAATTTGAATTCATTTTTCACACATGCATTTTTTACTGGGAATGTTGGGGTTAGGTTACTTTTATGGGTACCGAGGTACTGGTACCCGTGTTTTTCTTCAATGGGGTACCTGGTTTTGATACTGCCCTATAAGTGCACATTGCATCCCACCACCACCACCACCACAGGCCAGTGACTATCTATCTAGGTCTTTATGGGTGCCAGCCAGACTCTTGGATGCAGCCTCAGGTTTTCCAACCCTTTACTCTATACTTTTTCCACTCAAGATTGTCCTGAATGCAGCATGACTTGTTCACATTTAGGTACCCAATGGCCCTCGGTAACCTTGGTGACTTGGAGAGTATAGACCCGACACCGGGAAGGCCGTCAACCATCGAGTTGTTCCAAGAAGCCATAGCTGTAGGCCAGAATGAGTACGATAACCACCACGTGTACCCCTACACATATTTAGGAGGCCACCTGTACCGCAAGTATGAGTATAAGAGAGCCATGGAGCAGTGGGCCGAAGCTGCTGGTGTAATCAGTCGGTAGGTTCCACGGTGTTGTAGTCGGGTCTATCACAAGTTTAAATCTGAAGTCCAGTCACAAGACCAGCCACAGGACGGATTCTGTTACTGTTCGCTTGAATAGCTTGTGACTTGGCATAAGACTGAGTGAGTCATCATGGACTTCCATGGACTTGTCATGGATTTGCCACACTGTTCTGGCAGTAGGGCCAGAGGTTTTTCCTCAAGTCAAAATTTCAGTTAGAAGAGTGTTAAAAGCAGCTTTCCATACTATACGTCTCATGCAATGAATGTCAACCGAAAATGGCAAGACACAGTTTCCTGCTAAAAATATTAAACAGAACCACCAGCAGGTAGGTAGGTTATTTGCAACAGAACTTTTTTCACTTCACATGCATAAATTACATCTCCTGTGTACATCCCCATGGGATTCCGTATATCGTATATTGTTTCAATTTCTGTTGAAGTGGAATGTCATTCAGCCTGTGCATGTTTTTGTACTACTTTGTTGTTCTTTCCAGGTACAATTACAACAGAGAAGATGAGGAAGTATACAAAGAGTTCATGGAGATAGCAAATGATCTGATCCCGTACATCCTCAAGACAGGCTCTGCTGGTGATTCAGAGTCACCCATGAAAGTCATCAATGACCCTGCATGCTACGGCTACTTTCTGCGCTTCTATGACGGCATCTGCCTGTGGGAGGAGGGGAGCACCACCCCTGTCCTGCATATCACCTGGGCCAAGCGCTTCATTGCCTCGCTGACGCGGTTCTCCGCTGACATCCGGGAGCTGGTGGAGGTAGAGTCAGGTAGGTCCGGCAGGTTAAGCTCAGAGGTGGAAGCGCAGGGAGAAAACGGAAACCAGGAGGAGTCGAAACAGGTTAAGACTGATGACATCAAGGAGGAGGAGACAGAGACAAAAGAAGAGGCCACAGGAAAAGAGGCAGGCGATAAGAAGAAGGAAGATTTTAATCAGAATATTGTTTCAAGAGGTAAGAGGCAGCAGAAAGCTGGACAACCTTCTGACAGCCAGGGACGGACTGATACCAAGGGCATTGACTCAGCAAGTGCCGCGGCGCCCTTTGTTGATGCTTCCTGTAGTGACACCATGCTCAGCTCAGAGACGGACTTTAATGACTTCCTGAGCACGAGGAGCAACGGGAGCGCCTTCCCCGGCATGACCATGGAGTCAGTCATGAAGGCCGAGAGCCCCGCTGAGATGGCCTTCAGCCGCCGCTGGAAATCGCAGATGTCAGAGGAGGAGGAAGAGGAGGAAGAGGGCAAGGATGTCAGGGAGGACCCAGACGGCCTCCACTCTGACAGTGAGGACTGCCCGGACTTGCCCGTCTGCCGGCCACCCATGGCCCACATCCTTCTCTACAGTGCCAAGATGCTGGCTCTCAAGGAGATCCTGACCACCTCGGGGAAGCTGAACATGGCTGCTATCCAGCTGCAGCTGACCGCCCAGTCCCAGGTGCACGTCAGCAAGAGGCCCCGCTCCATCAGTGAATACGAGGACTATGGCAGTCTAAGACGGAGACCCCGACGGGAATGATGAGCTGTAACCATAGAGATGGGAGAACAATAGGGAACAGAAAGTGAGCTAGAAAAATGATTTTTAAAACAGCAAAACAAACAAACGGGTTTGTATTGATACTGAAATGTTGCTTTTGTGACCAGAACTGAACAAAATGAGTCATCTTAGTTTTGATAAGCTCACCTGAGGTACCCGGTATGGCTTGCACAGTGTAAAGCACACCGTGTAGTTTATATTGTCCAGTGCTCATTTTTAATAAACGAGACAAATCTGGGTGTTAAAAAATGACTCATTTTGTCTGGATCTGATCGCATTTGATCCAGCCATTGAGATGTACAGGTGTAGCCATTGAGATGTACAGGTGTTAATCCCTTATGCTTTGTGTATGACTTAACACACCAGATAAGAGTGTGTTTATTTTATAGCCCTGTTATTGCCATCTTATGTGTAAAAAGTATGTTTACCAAAGATATGTTGTATTTGGTAGTTGGAAGTGACCGAAATGTTGAGTCATTGAGAGAAAATGACAGGCAGGGGTTTATCTAGTATTTTTCTGACTATTGTTTTCAAATCCTACCATTTTATTGTGTACCATAGTTGTTGCCTCTGCAAACGCTATGTGCTCTTGCATGGCAAAATTAGGTTTTAGCTGAGACTGAATTAATCGTATGACAAACCTTCCCTTTTTTTCTCACTAGAGAAATAAACTAGAAAGAGTTTCCAAGTTGTTTATGTAAAAGGATAAAGCTCAAGGCATGTGTCGTTCGTTGGTGAGAATGAAGGTGTCATTCTTACCCACAAATGGTGCATACCAAGGGTATTACGCGCCATGACCTCTACTTGTGACCTCAGTTTATTGTTTCCACCACTCCATTATTTTGAACAAATAGAGTGACGTCCTTAAATGGAAAGACAAGATTTATTGTAAGATCAAAATGCTGCAGTCATTTGTAACCCTTGTACAGCAAAGCAGCATTTATTCACTAGGGGGATGTTGTGCCAGCGTGGTGTGCAGTCAGAGTGACAAAGACAGTGACAGTGACATGTTTACCTTGAGCAGAAGCACCCCTCGTCAGTTGAAAAGAGCCCCGTTGGTGGGGAGTGTTCATTTTGTGGGTAGTGACATGACCATAATGCGTTCATTTCATAGTCATTTGTGAATCAGCGAAGTGCAGTTCACAATATATTTTGTAAAAAAAACCAAAACAGTGACAGTACTGATGATTCAGTGGCTGATGTGTTGGCATTGGAACACGCATCCTAAGCAAGATTAGAAAATTGTACTTGCCAGCCCATAGTTTTTGATATTATGTGATGAGCTCTATGCTGACAACAGCACTTGCTCTCCAAGAAAAAGTCATCAAATCTGATTGTTTTGAGAGCTCTGGGAGGAGATTAGGAGACAGTAAGAATGAGTATGAGAAGGTTAACGGTAGCAATGACTTTATTTCCTGGAAATAACTATTGTTTTTCATGAGGGTTCCTTCACTAAAGTACTGTTATTCCTTCAATTTCACTCGGCCAAATTAAATTTAAAATTCTTCAGGAAAAAAATGAGCAATTGAAAATAGTCAGAGTTGGCCACTGCACAGTTGGCAAACCGATTACATTTTTCATAGCTAGGACACATACATTGTGGCATTAATGAAAAAAAAATTTGGAATGCCTAATTGCTGGAATCATTATTCTCAAATTGTTTGTCGGATTCTGCAAGGGGTTTGATACAAGCAATGCTTCTTGTCATGATTATTAACTGTTTAAAATTTGCATTGAATGCTCGAGCCAAGAAAAGCTGTATCCCAAAAAAAAGAGTAAAAATTGCTAGTCATTGTATGTTAAGTTTTCCAGTTCTTCTGTTCAAGGACTGCTATTTTGCCATTGTTCAAGTTTTGGTTCTATTGTCAAATGCAGTGTTATTGAAGAAGAGATGTCTTCATTGCTCCATTTGGGCCAAATAATGGGAGGGGGCAAAAAATAATGTGATGTCACAGGTGGAGGTTAACTAGTGATATTGAGTCCAAAACATTCCAGTTGAAAATGGCTCTTTGGTGAAGAAAAATGTGTTACTAATTGTTGATTTTTTCACCATTTACCAAAAATGTTCCAATATGGATACATGTATATTTTGTAAATTGAATATTTAAACCGAATTTGTGGGAAAGATTTTTTTTAAAGATAGAACATGAAATGTGTCACTCATCTCTACAAGGTCTATGGTCATCAAGTTGGTTGGAAAACCAAGTCCGGTAAAATGTCAAATTATTTATATATTTTTCCCTTTTAAATTCTCCCACCGTTTGTTATGTCTTAGTCACGGATTGTCAGCACAAAAGTTTACTCTAAAAGTGCACGGAATACGTCAAATGTGAAGTTTAAAAGAAGTTTAATGCCAAAACAATATTAGTTTCAAAGAATGTTCAGACTTTTGGGCAAAACCTATTGAACTTAAAAAATCTCAAAGCAGGTCATAATGATAGACACTCTGAAAAATTTTGACTTGTGACTTGCTTTCCCAAATAGATGATACATGTACTAAGAATAATATTCAATCAAAGAGATTGCACCACAAGCCGTCATGATATTTTGAGTTAAATCATTGAACTGATGAAGTTGTTCTTGTCTGGGGAGCCATGTACATGTAGAAATGAAGCAGCTGATATATTAGGACATTACTTCCCGCTCCTACATGTAAATGTACTTTGTAAGTGATGTTTCCTCTACAAGATTTTGCCAGCTTGAGCACAGGAGACCCAGAAGTCATGCCAAAACTGACACAATTTTTGTGGAATTTGAACTAAAACTGAGAAACGTTGCTCAGTTATTTGACACAAATGTATTTAATCATTTTGTAGCGCGTGCAGCTTACATGTGTGTTGATAAAATGTTTAAGGCAGTTCACTTTTTTAAACAAAATTAACTGTTTCTGAGATGTACTTCATTTTTCTTTGCTATAATTGATTACTCTCAGTCTTATTTTTACACCAGCTTTTCTTACAATAAATCTTCTGGGAGTTAAATTTGAATAAAAGCTGGTACACTGACTTCTTTAAATTCACATGAACATAATCTGAATTACTATATCATGATTCAGGGAAAGCTTTTGCTTAGTCACATAAGAGACGCCTTGCACCAATACAATTTGCAATAATACACATATAAGAAGGGCACAAAGTAACCAGTCCATTCCAGAGATGGTGGTCGCTATGCAAAAGCTTGCCCAAATCACGAGGTATTGCAACAGTTTTTTTAGCCTGGGGAATTCAAATGGTCATGTTTTTGTGCAATCAGATAAGTCAGTATACCAGATTTTACTCAAATTTAACTCGCAAAAGGCTTATTGTTTTCAGGGTTTTCCCTCGGTGTACGTGTATGTTAAAGCTATGATCATTGGGTACATGTACCGGGTACCTACTACGAAGCCATCTGATATTGTAGTTCCGCTATTAAGTAATCCCATATAGTTCTGGGCCACCATCTGTCAATTTGTTTGTTGACTTTCCTTAATAGTGACCCATTCATATTCGTCTATGCCAAGTGTGGAAACAATATTGCATCGGCAGCAGTTTTCACTGACAGTCCTAAAAGTGATATATTTTATCCACGTGGTGACGTCACTGCGTACTCGTACAGTCTTTATCAGGATGTGCTTGAAATACACTTTTAAAAAAATGAAGTTCAAACCAGAGAGAAAGAGAGTTTCCAACTTCAGACTGTGTTGAAGTACATGTACTCTGCTGGAAAATGTTGGCCTTGGAAAGGACTACAGACAAATACAATAAGCACTGGCTGTGATACTGAAATGTCACAAAAAGTACTACAAATTTTGGAGTGACTTGATTGGCAGACATGTACATGTACTTATACGCTCTTTATGGCTCATCCAACAATATTTACCTGAAAAGAAAATGTCAAAAATATAATCTTCGACTAATGTTACAAAAATAAATTGAAAAAAATTGAAACGTAGACATTTTGCTATATTTCCATGTAAGTTAAATTTCTATGAAATCCTGAGCGTGGTTTTGTGTAAAAGCAGCTTCTTAAATTGTGGGAGAAAACCAGGCACAGAGCAGCTTATGATTAGAAGTTACCATTTTGGCTATTCACAAACAAATAGCTGATTCTGACCAAAATGTCATAGACCTTTACTGAAATCTTTATAGCTATTCGGAGCGAATTACTTGTATGACCGAAATAAAAAAATTCAACCTTTTGCGCATTCAATGGAAAGTATGGGTCCTGCTATTTTTAGCATTTTTGTCCCGGTGAACATGCATGCATGTGCCCCATGGCTAGATGCTGTGTCAAACCCAGCAAAGTATGGAAATTGTGCTCCCAGTGTTTTTAACAATAACAAGACAAGTTTTCCCCGTAAGTGAAAAATTATTTGCAATTTTCTTGCTCATAGTCTCAAGTGGTAGCTTATTTTTCTTTCGTGGGATTGAGGAAACTGCAAGTATTTTTTATTTCTTGTTAAGGCCCAGTTTCACTACAATCTTCATACAAGAGTTTGTACTGAAAGTTTAATGTCCTGTTATTTTTATTGTAAAGTTTAGAATTCAAGAGCCTTGTGGGAGATGACACTGCTTTGTGTCTTGGCCAGATGTGTGGTCATCGCAGAACAAGCGAGAGTTCTGTCATTTCAAAACCTTGCACAGGGGCCTTGAACTAGTGTGTATTTAGTGCAGAGTCTCATCGGCCAAGTGCACACATACATGTACTGTATGTTGATGGTGCTCTGCATTATATTGTACATGTGTACTGTAGGTATACATGTAGGCATGCATGTTGTACAAGTACATGTAGCTGTTTACATGGACGGATTAGCTTTTGTAGACTTAGTTTAATTGCCTTAGCAGCCAACTTGTGCAAAGGGTTGCTCAGTTGTTGAAGAGAGTATTAAGTTTTTCCACATTGTTTGGGTTGTGCAATTTTGTTTCTTTGATCTCTACAGAGGTTGGGTTTTCCAGCCTCCATGATTTTGGGCCGCAAGCCTCATCCATGGAAGAAACCATTATTATGTCAGTTCTTTATCAGTGGGGAAAAATACAATAATGGAACTTCAATAAGGATTGGCGTATGTCACATGGGTGCTTAGGGTATGAGGTATATGTTGTTCTTTTCATGTAGTTCGCATGCTTTTAAGGAATTCTGTGACATTAGCATTGGAGATTCCTCTTTCTTCTTGTGTCATCTGGCCATTGTGAGAGAGCAGTGAAGTCATTTTGTGTCCTTCGCTGCCCTTGCTCTTTTGATGTTCCACAGCGGAGCCAAGGCCTATGGGGCAATTGTACTAGTTGTCCCCAAACCCGTTCACAAATTTTAAGATACTGAATCTCCAGTGCATACACTTAAAATGAAACAGGCAGTTCTGTTGCAATTGAATGTGTTGTCACAGCAGTCAGGCGAAGAACTCCTTGCTCAAATCATAAGAATAGTGAGTAACTTCAATGAATTTTATCTCGAGTTTGTCTTTACCGTAAAATGCTCAGTCCTTGCTGTCAATTGCATAATATCATAGACAATATATTCATTTATTGTTTCCTAATTGTAATCTAGCTAATTGCCAAATCTTGTGATTGTGAGCAGTTTGTAGACACAGCTTGACCATGGACTTCAGTCTAATGTGTTGTTTCTCCATTTGTTCACTAAAGATGATAAAACATGAACACCAGTTTTGCTCAAATTTTCCTCTTACCAAACGTTGACATTTGCTCTTTTTTTAGCCTTAATTGAAACTTTTATGTGACTGTTACCAAGAAAAAGGTAATGTTTTCATTCTTTACAAATTTGAAGATTATTCTTTTGTAATATTGTATTTTTATATTTTATTTTCAGTTTAAAAAAACAGTTTTGTTCAGGCTTTGTTCATTTCCCCCCTCAATTCTGATGTGGATAAGCAGATGATTTTTACATTTGTGTAATTTAAAATGATTCAAAAAGCTCATTTCCAGCTTTAATTCATTAATTTTAAAATATCTAATTTGCTCAAACACTTCAGAGTTTATGAAACAGAAATCATGGTATATGGAATGATGCTCCTTGTGTGTAATTTCAATTCTCATAACCTCTTCAGTTTCAATACAGATACATGTACATGTATGGCTGTATCTGACCGAAATCTTCTAATGTTTCAAATTTTAGTCAAAATTTAGAAATTCTGTTCTTGAACTTTTTGAAATGCACTTGTATAGAACTGCAGTGGGGCTTATTTGTGTAATTATTGGGTTTACAAAATGTTTTGTAGTTTCATATATGGGGTCTTGATGTAATCCTTTATATGAACATATTGCCTATTCTCTGTCATGGTCAAAGACAACAGAACACTTGATGAGAAGAAGGAAATCATAACTGATGGCAGAAAAACGAGAAGATGCCAAACAGTGTCCAGGAGATCTTGTTGGAATATTTCTCAAAATACATTTGAGGCCATTGGTGAATGTCTTGACCCATACATGCGTGTACCTGTGTTGGATCCCAACTTTTCCAACTCTGGTCCAAGTCATGATGCCAGCTTTGCCCAACAGCATGTTTCAAAGATCAACAGAAGTTCAGTTGTGAGATCCAACAACAGTATTTTACTGAATGTTTTAATTCATGTACATGAACATGCAGTAGATTAGCTCATCCTCATTTCTGTGTTTGACAATGTGAGAAGAAACTGCTGGATCTTGGCTTGAGCATGACTAAGGTTTAGGTACACACTAGTAGAAATGAGTTTTTCAGAAATTTGTTTAGGAATTCTGTGTTTTGGAAGTTAAGGAACAAATCACGTTCAAACATGACACAGGACTAGTTGTGACCCGTTGTGGTGCTGGTAATTTTTTTTTTTGAAAACAGCAAAAGCATGTTTTAGGAAACATGAAGGTTTTAACTTTTAAAACGATTCTAGCAGAATTCAGGCAGGAAAGCAATGGCATTTTTGAAAGTATTCCTGGGAAAAGTGAAGAAAAATCCTAAATGATGTCAATAAAAAGAAGGAGGAGCTAGAAAGATATTGTTGGAAAACTAGAGGTTGAAGGAATAGTTCATGGAGAGTGAATGAAGTGTGTGTGTGGTACTTTGTAAAGAACAAGGCAAATAATTCTTAATAAAACACAATTGTGTATTTAGTGAAAGGTTAAAGAGGGCTTCCTATGTCAGCAGCCAGATTTCGTTGAACATTACGTTGTGCAAGACTTTGTTACATTTCATGCAGGATATCTTACATTGTTTACCAGATTTGTTGGTTTGCACACCTACAGGTGCATTGCAGTGTGAAATTTAGACCATGTAAAGTATGGACTCATTGGCCGTGCTCTCTGTAAACCTCAGCGGACAAATTAGAACCAAGGCAAATGGCGTGAGGGACGGGGG
This sequence comes from Acanthaster planci, assembly GCF_054643075.1. Lineage (NCBI taxonomy): Eukaryota > Metazoa > Echinodermata > Asteroidea > Valvatida > Acanthasteridae > Acanthaster > Acanthaster planci. Next base: position 28,542,629 of record NC_141777.1, read on the forward strand.
TTGTATGAGGTAAAAGGCTAGATTTGAGGAGTCCAAATTTCATGTAACAACATTTCACGAAATTGGCTGCAGAAGTGAGATTGAAAAATCACAATAATAGTGTTCAAATTGTGCCTGTTGCTGAGGATTGAGAGATGTTTTAAAAAAAAAGGTTGTATATCGGTAAATATATTCACAGACTGTTTTATTTTAGATACGTGAATTTTTTATGAGAATGGTGGCGATTGAAGGATGATTTTGTAAGCAACGTTTTTGTCTTGAAATATGTATTATAAATTCAATAGAAAAACAATTCCTTTGAGTGTAAAAGAATTAGACTGACTTGTGTACAGGTTGGCATTGTTGGGTGTATTCTTGTTGTGCATTGGTTAGTTGATATTTTGTGTGTGCCATTTTTCTAAGGTAAAATGTAGGTCAGCTGTTTCTGTCCATATGCAGTTGTGGTGTTTTTCACCAGAATGTGTGGTCAGGCTCCACACCTTAGGTTTTTCAATACAACCTGTGTGCGGTTCGAGTTGGATTGATGCAACATTCTGTAGGTTACAGAAATGTGTGTAGTTTTAAGCAGCAGTTACATAATTTATATTCAGTGATATTTCATTTCATTTAAACCAAACTGGATGAAAGCCTCAAGCATTGGTGTTGATTTAATCTTTTTTCCACACCTCAAAATGAAACCCAAGCTCCCATTTTATGTCTGAATTTTAAGCCAGGGCTTCTGAATCTTAACAACTCAGCTAAAAGTTTTTCATTTGTCGTTCAGCCATTAGCCTGGTTTTTTGGGTTTTTAAAAATGAAACAAAGGTGTACAATGTATAGATAATCCATGTAGGCTTTATTTATGAAACATTGGAGTATACAGGTTTTTTTTCTGAATGGCAAATCTTAGAGTGCTCACTGACAAATTTGTACATTGTAACTCTTTCCCACTGCAAAGTTGGTGGTTTTCCCAGATGTCCTTAACCAGCAATGACCTGGCATTCAAGGTTTTACTGGAGTGTTTTAGATTTCTTACCTGTGTATTGGGGGGGGGTGGAAGTTTATTTTCCACCTACTGGTTGACTCCTTGAAAACCAGAAAATCTTTAGGTCCACTTTGTGTTACCCAAGCTTTGGCAGTACTTTTTTATCCCAAGTAATCATGTTGGAGTTTTGACCAGTGTTAAAAAATTTAGTCTTTGGTTCGACTTTGAAGGTAGGCAGCTTGCATCTACTACATGTACATGATGTCATTGTTGGTGATCCTAACGTACTTGTGATACACGCAGCTATGAGTACCTTACATGCTGACACTGAGCAACTTGTTTACTCAGAATTTTTTTCACGGCATATTTTCTGCTTTGCGAAAGTGTGAATTTGACTCCCAAATGGATTGTGCCAAAATAAAAAAAGTTTAAAGTTGAAAAAAACCATATCCAAACTCAAGTCTCATAAAAGCCAGTCGAGGAAATACAACAGCAAATAACCAGAACACCCCCAAGAAAAAGGACACTCCATAAAATCTGCATTGTGTAAAAACAGATCGGTTACATGAAATAAGAACAGAATGTTACAGACTGTGTAGTGGGAAAGAGTGTGGACATGTACCGGTACATATACACGGATAGTGTGTGCAAATTATGTACATGTACTTTACCAGCATGTTTGCATTATCTGTTCAGAAGTAATACGTGTATATTGTGCAATTCATGTTTTGGTCCATGTGTACGTGTATGGCCACACAAATACAGAACTGGGATTTTTATCGGCTGAGCAAGGCAACAGAAAGAATCTTTTATTTCTGCACTTGTACAAGCTAATGAAATGAAATGTACATGTTCCAGTTGTTTCTATTGTTGCCCTTGTCATGCAGAAGAGGAAATGCAGAAACAAGGATGCGATGATGGAGTTCAAAAGGATCTTTTACTTTGCTGTATTTATTGAAGATTGATTACATTTAGAATTAACTGTCCTTTTTATGTACCTGTACCGGGGCCTGAAAAGTGTGATCCCCCAACAATCCAGGGTAATTGATGGCCCTGATGATAAACCCTTATTTGTTTGTGTGTTTGTTTGTATTTCTGATGTTTTGTTTTTTTGTTGTCTATTTATGTATTGAAAGCTCTGTGCCTAGAACTTCTCTGCAGCTGCCACTGAGTACAGATACATGTATAAGGGAAAAAAACAAGTTTTTTAGAAAAGCTTCGGTCCGTGTATGTTTCAGATTTTGTGTATTTGTTGGATTCGTTTGTGTCACCCTGCTCAAAGCATGTTACTTCCTGGGATTTTCCTTTTCTTTTTGGTTTTGAATTGTGTCTTGTCTTTTGTTTCATTTGCACAAGTTAGGTATTTGTTGTGGCTGTCTCTTCTCAGTGGAGATAGCCAAGACAAATACGTACAAGGTATTGAAGTTTTTTTGGGAGGGGGGGAAGGTTGTTGTTTTTCATTTCACATGATTTCACCATGAGAAACCCCAAAGTGTCTACTTGAACACTGGAAATTTGTGTACCGTCTGTGTTCACATAGCTTCACATTGATTTAGTTGGTCAGGGTTGATTTGAGCGGTAGGTCCAGTTTGGAGTCACTCACTTTCTGCTCATTTGTAGCAGTGTGCATAACCAAGTTGTCTGAGGCGTTGCCTAAGGAGAAAAAAGTACCAGGGCCTATTTAGTCAGTGAATGGCATCTTCTAGTCACCATAAATATTAGATATACATGTACATGTATGACTACCTACATCATCAAGAATGGTTAAAGATTGCAATCACACCTTTTGGGCTCATATTTTGTTATTTCTCCAGTTGGTTGCTGAGTATCTCAACCCCAAGAGCTTAATCCAAATGTTAATGTAATCAGCTAAAAGAAAGAAGAGGCCCCTTTTTATTGCAGGCAAGGGGTAGGTTGGGGTTGAAGTAGTGTATGAAGATTCCAAACCAGCTTGTTGTGTATCATGTGGACTTCAAACTAAATTTTCACTTCATCAAAGATATTATCTTATGCTGCCCTTTTAGTATCCTCAAAAGTTCGGCAAATTTAAAATGTCAGCAGAATAGAAATGTACGCTTTGTTTGGCCTTGGGACATGTTTATCATGTAAACTGCAGTACTTTCATTACCTTTAAGTAGCTTTCTGTAAATGGCTTCCTCTTTTCTCGTCTCTTGAATGACCTTAAAATGTGTAGAAATTTTTAAGCCACAAAATCTGCTCTCTAGTGAGCCTTTTGGTAAATTGGTGATAGATAAATGGACGTTGCAGTTTGAATCCAAACTCTTACAAAATAAATTGCTGTTAACAATTGCAAGCACACGTACCAATACAAATGAGTAATAATCCGAAGAAAAAATTCAATTTAGGAATATGAAAGAGATGACAAAGCAACCTTCTAGAGAGATATTGCCACTTAAATAACAAAACTAACTGCCTTTAAAATGATTTATCCATTTATTGAGAATTTATACCCATTCCATTTCCGTAGTATTGTATTTAGGAAAAAAGGTACATGTAATACTGATTCTGATGCCCCTTGTTTTGTTTCAAAGTTTCCATTGTTACTGTAAAGTGTTATCCAGGTGTGAAAGCATTTGCTTGTAGCTGTCCGTGCAATTCAAAGAAAACACAAAAACTAAATGTGTAATTTACATTGTGTATTGTGCGACAGAGCTTTGAGGAATAAACAGTATCTACAATTCCAAAAATGACTGTTTTTCCACCTGTTATGGCTTATTTCTTTTGTTCAGTAGAGTCCTGTCCAAAACAGCTGATTCACTGTCCTGTGATTCACAGTGCCAACAATTGAGGATTCCGATGTGCTTGGATTTTTCATGAACCTGCCAGTGTGTCAGGAGGTAACATTGTTGTCTGACACTTTGGGATCATGCAGCACCAATTTCATGTACGTATATCTGTGTTGGAAATGTATCACTCTGGATCTTTTTTTTTCCAAAGATGTTTTTTGGAGGGGAGCTAAGGGGTCAATATGTCCACATTTATCCATCCAAATGACTGGCCAAGAGCAGTGATCTGGTCACAGTTAAGTGGCAGTGTTACCCTGAACAGACGTTTTCAAGAAGAGACATGGAGAACTAAAGCGTGATGTCATCTTGATCAGGAATTGCAAATGAACGGAGCAAGCATGTGAGTTGGTTCACATGCAGTTAGTCTTTTACACAAAGCTGTATGTGTGGCAGATTCACTTCGGTACTTTAGAGGATTTTGAAATCTTCTATTCTCTTTAAATACCCCTGATATCCTCAGCACAGAATTCATAACATTCCTTAATACATGAATTTGAATCTTTGCAATAATTATACCAGTTGGGTTTGGAGATTTTAAAGTTAACCTTCAAACAGTGTGATTGGTAGCTTGGACTCAATTTGATCTTGAAAGACAAGTAAAAACTACATGTACTTGGCACTTTTGTGTCGTTTAAGGTTTTCAAAATTTATTCGTCACCATCTGGATCAAGTCAAACGTATAAACTGAGCAATTTTATTTTTAAACCAACTGACAATTGTTTAATTCAGTGACAGATCCAAACACCACAAATTTACACTACAAACAATTTGTGCATAGTTATTTGTCAAATCCTTTGCACTTTACACCAATGATTTACTAGTACTGCAATAAATATCCATGTAAAAAGCATTTAAAGTGCGTACATGTAATGTATTTTCAAAGGTACTTGAATGGAAGGGCAATAGCTTGATTGTAGCATACACATGCGCGTGACCAGATAATGTCCGTTATTTGTAGTTACCAGATTGGAGTTTTGGATTTGATCCACTGTAAACTTCAAACCCTCTTTTCCACAAGCCGTAGAGCTAAGAGAGGAACTCTATGCACACACACACACGACCATAAATTAACATAAATTGGCCTGTATTTTGCATTACATGTACAAAGTATACTATTATCTAAGGCAGTATTTGGAGGCGGGTTCTGCAAAAGCCGACTTCCATTTTGATGTCACTTAAATCCTATTGCATCAATTACATGTGAGTTTTCATCATGTACATGTACGTCTGTTGTTTATGCTAATTAAAAACAGCTGAACAGATTTGTGACAGCAGTTAAAGAAACAAATTACAAGCTTGTATGCTACTCCTGAGTGTGTTGTAGCTGTTGAAAATAAACTATGGACAGCATGTCAGAAACTAGTGCCTTGTGACATACATATATGTACTACTTTGCACCCATACAGTATTGAGTATGCTAGCTAATTCTTCATCTTAATGTACATGTATACAACCTACGATATTTAACCATGTGTGTGCATAAAACTAGAATTTTCCACTAAATGTGTACAAATCAGTAGAATTTTCATCTGAATGCACATAGACCTACAGAATTTTCATCTGAATGCGTGCAAACCTGGACAATTTTTATCTGAATTTGTAAAAACCAGAAGAATTTTTATTTGAATGTGTACAAACCTGTCAAATTTTCATGTATATAGTACCAATCTGTAGCATGGGAACCAGTTGTACAGTGGTAATGGAATTTTAAACTATTTTCTCATGGTTCAGAAATTGTGGATTAGCCACCAATTTTTGGAGTTGGAAATACAAGAAATTGAACTAAGCACTTTACAAACATAGTTGTACATGTATACAATGGGTGATTTGCTCTGTAGTGTCAACTGTTAAGTTCGATCGATTAAAATACCAAAGTGACCAAATGCACAGCTTTATCATATACTCAAACCTTATTTGTAGGATTATTTTAAATGATGACTTATTTGTAAAACTAAAGTTTGCATTTAGCTTCTGTTGACTTGTTTTCCTTGAATCTGAGTATATTCCCTTGGTTATTACACCTTGGAGTGTTGTACTATTTCATGACTAAGAATAGAATTCTAAATTTCAGTCACTTAGTATATGTACATGTACATGATGACCAGTTTCTTGTGTACACATGAAAAAAAATTCCCTAATAATTCCCCAACTCGCAATATGGTCACAGTTTTGTGCACACCATTGAAAGTTTGATGAGACCATCGCAGTACTGTGCCGTGCCACACCCCAGCCACACAGTGGCATCAAGTCTCAAACACTAGGCCTGGAAAGTGTCTGCAAACTCCAATCTTCTGCTCTTTCACGCAAGACTTTCAATTATTCTATTGTGATGGTTTATGTTACCATGTCACCAGCTGTTGTGATGAGAGCAGCATGAGAAAGACATGAACGTAGAAAATCTACTCCTCCGGCCATTGGTACTTCAGTTCATGTTTCAGCTCAGTCATCATCGTCAGAATCAACACCGCCTAGTGCCTCTGACTTCTTCATGAAGTTGTCCTTAAAGGGCATTCTGAAATCGGGGAAGTCGATACCGTCCCCAAATCGCATCCGCCGCTGCTCCTTCTTGACGATGAGCTCTCTGGTGTTTGGCACGTTGCTCCAGGCAACAAACGGAATGTAAGTGATGTCCTCGTGGTGCTCGATGCCCCCGGCCATGGCTGATGCTGCCCGTAGCACCGATCCTTTCCTCTCTCTCGGGGTGATGGTAGGCGAGTCCTGCGTCTGCAGGAAGTGATTGCAACAAAATGTATGTGAAGAAGGTACTTTTCTCACGTTTCTTTGAGCAAACGAATATCTTTATTTCAACAGCAGTGGAAGTTAGTTTGGAGGTTGTTTTATCACAAATTGGAAATCCCTTAACGTTTAGCAACTCACAAATTACCAATGTCATCTGTAACCTTTACTGACAGCAAAGCAATCCCACTTTATGTTAAAAAAATTCTGACCTCTGTTAAAAAGAGTAACGTGTGGAAGTTGCATAATGTACTGAGGCATTCATGGGTATACTCGGATTTATCTGATCAGTTGAGAGAGAGCCAAAGCCCCCTAGTAGTAAAAAATAGTAAAAATACATATTTAGGGCTTGTGTTGTTACTAATCACACTCTCTTAGCAAAATTACAACTCTTGTGGATTTTTTTCCTCAAAGATATCAGGCTTCAATAATTATGATCTTTTTGAAAGGAGAGTCTAACTTTTTTGTAAAACATTTTGGAACGTCTGTTTCTCCTTCAATGAAAAAACTTCTGTAACAGACTGGTGGAAATTTTGCAGCCTAAAGGCTGGTTCGTCCATGGCAAAAAAGCAAACACTGACACAAATCTGTGACGTCAGATCAACTATTTGCACTGGGAATTTGCAAAAGTTGAACACATTTCAACTCAGGTGAAAGTTTGCTGCAAATCTTTTGTGAAGTTAAATTTGCTTAGCTGTCACATTTGCCTGAAGTGTGAACTGGCCTTCACATCTGCAGTGTCTCGTCGTTCATCAGTGACACCTACCGTCTGTGTTGTCATACCGCCCTGGGGTATGGGTGGCACAGAGCTGGCCCTGACTGGAGCCTTCTTCTGTCCACTCTTCCCTCGTCCCTTCTTGCCTTTGCCCTTCTTGCCTTCCTTGGGCTGGGGGAGGCTCTCAAACTTGGCCTGGACAATCTCTAGTACCCTGGGGTCGGCCCACCACTTTGCAACGTCCAAAGCGTTGTCCCCTAGAACAGAAAACAATGTGAAAATCATCACCATGTAGTGTGTTTCTCTTTCTGTTCCAAAAGCAAATAAAAACTGGCTGTAGAAAGGAAAAGGGTTAAACAATACAGAGTCATCTGATTACTGGTGATGTTTTGCATTAAGTTTATCTATCTTATTTAATTAGATATATTTTCATGAAAGTAGGATTTAGGTTTTCTACCTAGAAACACATAGTGTCACATTGTCATATTTTATCTGACCACCTGATGTATGACGGGCTGTGTTTTATGTACATTTGTATTCTTCTCCAAGCTATAGTATTTTAAGCTCTTCTAACATGCCTTCATGTTGTACTTGCCCCTTAAAACCTATTCTACTACTACGTTGAAGTGACATTTATCACAAAGCATCGGAAGGAATAAGCTATAAAATTACCCACAGTAGTAGGACCAAATCTCAGTCCTTTAACTAAGTCAAGCCTCTACAAAGGGACAGGAGGCTGGGACAACAAAACCCCAAATGTTCCACTCACACCTGCACTCATACCCACTGTCATATCCAACGACACTGGTGAGGGCCAATTTCTCAAAACCCTCACAGGCTGGATATTGGTGATCCACTGGCTTTAGGGACAAACACATCCATGTGAACATGATGCACCTGCATGGAGTGGACTTGCACGATTAAATGCACTAAGCTACCCACAATGCTGCCTGTTTCCTTGCAAATGTTTTTGGAAGGGCAGAAACAGAACAGTGGGAAGTTCTGAACACAACGAATCTTACAGGAGACATCCAATGCATCCACACAAAGGCTCACCTTTCCTGTTCTCCAGCATGACGTCACACCCTTTCTCGATGAGATACTTCACGATATCCGGGGCCGAGGTCTGTATGGCCCTCATTAGTGGCGTCCCCCCGTTCATGGCCTGGGCGTTGATGTTGGCCTGGTGCGCCACCAAGAGTTCCACCACATCCAGCTGACCTGACAGGCAGGCATGGTGAAGCGGTGTCCACAGGAAGTTGTCTTGGCAGTTGACATCAGCTCTACTTTGATTGATAACCATAAATAGAATACTATTAACATATAAATCCAAAGCTTCTGCCCATTAGAAGCTTTCCACATTACTGTGCACCATTGTGTCCTTTGAAGAGACCACTATTCAACCTCCAGATTGACATCCAGCATGTATATTATAATCCTGTTTTCTTTTCCTTTATTTTGGCTTTTGTCCTTACAGAACTGTGTACTCGGTGTTGTTTCAAGGCTTGCAAAAATTTCATAAGCTTACTTGAATGTATGTAAGCCTTTTCTTATCTGTTCTTTTTTGTTGTGCAATTTTACGTATTTCGTCTAAAAGACTAACTAACCATTACACTCTCAAATTCCAATTTAAACTGCTAGGTTTCCCAAAATGTTCAGTCTACAAAATGCTTCTTTAAAACTGCTAGGTATATGGATGTTGACTTTTCCCAATGAAATGCTAAATTAAGGCCCAGTGTTAGTGAACTGCAAGTATATGTAAATCATCAAGTGCTTCAGTTTTATACTTTAAGTTTGGAAGGCCAATATACCATTATTTATTCAAAAAATTTCACAAAATGTAATTGAATGTTTGTGTGGCAGGAAATGTTTGCCTTTCCGCCTTGCCTTGAATAACGATAATAATAATTGAATTTCCAAAAGGTCAGGGATAGAAACTGGCAACAGCAGATGAGGGTTGGATGGTAAGGGCAACCAGTTCTTGTGTGAAAACCTACGTCAGTCCTTGAGAAACACAGAGAAATTCCAACTAACCCATTCTCCAAAAGGAATTTGGCCACCTCCAAGTTGCCTTGTGCACAAGCCACCATGAGTGCCGTCTTGTAGTATTTGTCCTGCGTATTGACCGATCGCCCGTGCGAGTACGCCCGACGCAGGGAGTCCAGGTCTGTCATCTTGGCAGCATCGGTGACGTTAATGTATGTCTTCTCTGGGAAGTGCAGGTACCACGCCGAGTCGTCCTGGATAGGGTGGTCGGGCGGATGGTCCCGGTCAAAGCGCCCAGTGTCTGTGAACGGCACGTGTCTGTGTATAAGATGTTCGGGCGGTTCGCCGTTTTCAGTTCTGGCACCCTCCGCACCAATGCAGATTGGCATGGGGACCTTCGTCTTGCCTTTCTTCTTTTTTCCCTTCTTCCCCTTTTTCTTCTTCTCCTTCTTCTCGAAGGCTGACATGAGATAGGTTTTGTGCACGTATTTCTTCCCGGCCAGGAACTCGTGGTAGTTGATGACGCCTTCCTTGGTCTTGTCATGGAGCAGAAACAGGGCCTTGAAGCTGTCCTCATTAATGGGTGCCTCCAGGGTCACCAAGATGTCGTAGAAGTCCTCCTTGGACAGCACCTCGTTGCCGTCGGGGTCCATCTGCTGGAAGTGTTCCAAGAGACGAGTCTGATTCTCGTGGGTCCAATCATAAAGCCTGACCGCCCAGGCCTCAGTTGGGGCTTTCCCACCTCCTTGGAGCTTCTTGGAGAGACGCTCTGCTTTCCGGCACTCCTTCATGACATCTTTAAATCCGTTGTTCTTGGCAATCACTTTTGGAAGAAGGCCATCATCATTCTTAGTATTTGCTTTGCACCCTAAAATAAATGCAACAAATTCAAATTCATGATGTTTGAATGCACCTTTTTCGGCCGGGTTTTAATTTCACTAGGCTACCACTGTAATTCTTCAAATAGTGTTTGTGGACAAAATTCTTTAGGAGGTAAAAAATTCTACCCACATTAATGACACTCTTCAATCTCTAGAGAAAAATCTTAAAAAAGTCTTTAAATGCACCACATTTCCCTATGTTTTGATCTCAGCAGTTTGAGTACAACTTAAAAGTTCTAGCATCTGTCAAGGTAGTCGGGGGAGGGGGGGAGAGTAGGGTGGGACAAGGCACACCCTGCAGAGAGGAACCTGAACAATGGCCCTTCTGTTTCATTCTCGATGACAAACTAACCTCTTTGAGACAAGTATTTCAAGCAGTTTGCAAAGCCACCCTCGGCTGTGTAGTGGATCATGGTGTTCCCGATGGTGTCCACCAGGCTCAGGTTGGCACCATAGCTACACAGCAGGTGCAGCACATCAAAGTGACCATTCTTGGCTGCCATATGGGCCGCTGTTCTTTTGTTCTTGTCCATGGCGTTGACTTCCCCACCTTTGGCAAGGATCGCTCGACAGACCAGAACGCTCCCACTGCGTGCTGCCTCTATCAAGGGTGTCTTGCTTGTTGACTGAGTACAGGAAATGCAAGAGGAAACAATGATAAACAAAACATAAGTCTGAATTTCTATATTTGGTTAGCCTTTTAAAATTTTCTAAAGGATTACATGCTCACTTATTTCTGGGAACTTTTGGGAAAGTCATAAGCTTGTTTGGGTGGAACTCAAGCCCGCGACCTTCTGCTTGTCACTGGAGATGTCTTAACCACTGAGATTTTTTGCTACATAAGAATACAGGTGAACACTTAAGAACACAGATGAAGTTCTGTTATTAGTCTGCAGAAGTAGGTAAGGTTGGGGCATCTCCTATTTGAGCATCAAGTACAGAAGAGCCGAATGGGCCATTTGATTTCAACCCTTAACAGACTTTTTCACGAGCCTTCTGTATGAGACCAGCAGCTCCATGAGCTCAAGCGTCCACACACGCTTCACCCTGCAGATCTCAGAAGGGAAACCTACCGGTTGGGCACTGTTGGGATCAGCAGCATTCTCCAGGAACTGGAGGCAGATTTTCTCATTCTCAACTGACTCCATACAAGCTAGCACCAACAGTGGCATGCCGTCATTGGCTACGTTGTTGCATTCAGCACCACATTCTAAAACAATCTGGGTGCACTTAGCATGGCGACTTGTAGGCAGAATGCAGTAGAACAGTATACCTGTGAATGACCAAAATCAATACAAAAGTGAGCTTTGTCGTACATGTGCTTTTAACAGTGACAGTTGAATTTTCAAAAATCAAAGCTTGCAATGTCTTCTGAAAAATGCATCACATTGTTGTTTGCAAATTCCTTGATTTTCAGTTTTTTAAATTATAAAATCAACTTATACAAAATTCAATTGCCATGATGACATATGACAAGATAATGGGACTTTTTAATTCAAGTTGACTTCCACTAGCCATCAGAGACTAATATACAAATTTATTGAATAAACAAATCCATCACATCAGGAAAATGCTTTAAAAATCAGTGTAAAAGCATTGAAATCATGAGTTTTATTTTCAATCAGTAAAAAGTGCCAGACTGCAAAGTGAATAAATGGGTCTAAAGTAAATAGTTTTAAATAAACACATTCCACAAAACTTAAAGAGGAAAATAGTCGGTTGAGATTATTTCACCTTTCCCCTCTGCATCTTTGATCTTCATGTCTGACCCGGCACTGGCTAGTACGTCCAGCGTCTGTACGTGACCGTACTCGGCCGCCCTCATGGCCGCTGTCCTCCCCTTGAGGTCCACCACGTTGGGATGGGCTCCCAGCTCCAGCAGGAACTTGACCATGTCATCGTCGTTGACCCGGGCGGCCAGGTGAAGGCCCGTCTCCCCGTCGTTGGGCTCGCTGTAGTTGATGAGGTGTGGCACCCCATGGGCGCACAACTTCTCGATCTGCGGCTTGTCCTGGTTGCGGACGCACTGCAGAAACTTGTGGACTTGGAGTATCTCTAAGCGAGTCTGCGCGATCGGCATCTTATTCCAAGTAGGTTCTCGGTAATATCCACTCCAGGTGAAGACTCAAAACCGACGTCGACCCCAAATCAACGAAGCATAATGTTTTAGTCTTTCCTGTACAAAAAAATGATTGCAGTGTTACTATCCCGGCAGTTGAAATCCTTAGGGGTAGGCAGCGTCAAGCCTTCGTTGATGAACGCCTGTTGTGATACAACAGTGTTCCGTATCACGGCAACACTGGCCGACGGCCGAAGATCAGTGGCGCAATTAGGAAGTACCATAAAATCGCATTATAACTCCAGTCACTGCCAGTGTTTACTGTCTTCTTATTCAAACAATGACTTCAGAATCAGGAAATGTTCAGTCCCTGTCTAGCTGAGATACTATTGATGAAACAAAGGTCGAACTTCTGCTTATTTATTAGTTTACAAATGCTTCAACTCGTGGTCACGGTAGTACACAAGCTCGACACCTGTTTCATTATCGAACTTCACTAGCAGGTGTCCCGCTCTAATTAATGTTCAAGCCGAACTGAGAGCCATTCATTGGCAGGCATAATGATGCTCTCCAAATCTACCTTTGGAAAATAAATCCCAAGAACTTTCAAGTAAAGAAAATATTCCTTCTTATACAATCAGGTTTCCGCACATAACCGACCAACAAGCTAACAACATGCGTGTCGTAAATCGTAGCACATATACATGTACATGTACATGTACTGTATGTGGACACACCGGCGTGTGGCCTGTTGCCATGGTTGCATTCCCACAGAGTGTATTTACACACCAGCGGGTCGGACCGTGGTCACAGAAGAACCCGTCCGCCACAGACATGAATAATTCATTACTGTTTCTGAATCAAAGTTCAACTTCTGGTTTTACAAGTACTGTCATGACTGTGATTCTGTGCACCGATAGCGGAATTTTATGTTGTGAAAATAAGTGACGATGGGAGAAAATAAAGAGGAAAGAACACAGAAGTGTCAGAGTAGTGTGAACAAAACTGCAAGTTCTATATATTTGTGACCTTAATTGTAAATGACCAAGCCAAGTTCAGGCTTAATCAAACCAAATTTACAGTCTCTCCGAGGATTAGGGATCATTTTTCCGAACAAAACAAAAAATGGTTCCTTTGGAGGTATCTTGTCAGTGGCCCATAATTATTGCCCCCTTGGATCTACTACCCCTGACCCCTCCCATTTATATTTGTGGAGATGACAGTTACAAGCATTTCACACTGACAGTGGCCATTTCTTTGGACATCAGACAGCAAAATGTGGCTTGGAGGTTTGAATAATAAAAGTATTGTGTGCTTTTTTTCTGTGCACACAATTGAGAAACTGATTACAATTTTTGTACAGAGTAAAATTCGAGATGAATTTTGTGTTCAAGTCCCTATTTAAATAATTTTCCTGTGAACCCTTGTTTACATGAACATTTGTTGATTACTGAACAATTCTGGTGAGAAAAATTAAAAGCTAGAAATTTTGAGAGTAGGGACTCACGGTGGCGGAACGGTTTTGAAGAGGGGGGGGACAAGCCCAAACAGGGGTGGGTCCAAAATGTTTTGGTGGGAGTAAATATTTTTAATACCTCTAATGGCTTTGTACAAAGCGGGGGAAGGGGTGCAAAAAGCTACCTTTTGAAAGGTTAGGGACAACACCCCCCCCACTGTTGTCGAGACTAACTGCATTCTTATGCTATTGGATTTTCAACCCTGCATTTGTTTCACACTTGTTTTGTGTGAATTAGGCTTCGGGGTGAGAGTAAGAGTCAATGTCAGGGTTGACACAGGGTTGAAATTTTCCAAGTGTGAATCGCCGCCCGTTTTCAACCCACCTTCAACCCTGCGTCAACCCTGAGATTTGTCTAGTGTGAAAAGGCCTTAAGTGGAGTATTCAGGTATTGGAAAGTAACCATGGTAAAAGAAATGACAATCCAAGAGAAAAGTACATAACATAAATAATTCTTTATTCAACACTTAAAAGCACCTACCATATAACAAGAACAAAGGCTTTGTTCAAACTATTAGAAAAGTGCTGAAAGACAAGCAAGACAAAGCAAAATTGGGGTTTTATGACTAAAACCTGAACTTTCAAAGTAATCAGTCTGTGTACTGAAGGATTAAATGAAAAAAAATATAAAAACTCTGGTTGAGCATTAAAAAAGAAACAAAAAATGAAAATAAAAGTTAAGTCTGACTTCAATCTCCAGCCGCAAGATTCCATTTTTTGTGCCTTGATGGTTGTTACTTCAAAGCGAACCTTTCAAAGTGCCTGCCCTCAACTTCATAATTTTCTGTATCTTAAATGGGCTAACAAGAAAAAAATCATGTCTGAATTTTGTTTTGTTTTCATTGCTATTTATATTTTCTATGTCAAGGTCAAATAACACCAAGAATATGTAATGTGTAACAAAAAGACACATAAGAATTTAAAATTAAGCAGAAAATGGTTTATTTCCACTTCCACAATTTCACTTAAATTTGGGGTCCTACAGTTTTATTTAATACTTTGTGCGGTTCCAGATGTATTATGCTAGAAATAACAATAGTGCAAAGTTGTTCATGGGGACAGGATTCCATCCATCTTACAAGCGCACAAAGTATTTTTGAAAACTTCAAAACTCAGTCTTGGAAATGCTGTCATCAGATAAGGCACAGGCACACAATCAAAAAAGGGCATCATAAATAATAATAATAATTTCAATAATGATAATAAATATAATTTACATTGAGCACGTATCCACCCTGCTGGGTACTCAAGGCATATCATCACATTATCCCTGCACATTGGGCTCACAACAACTGAACATTCCTGAAACCATCTCAGCTCCCTGAGGAGCATACTAGCTGATGCTGCCCTATCAGGCGCACACGGCTAACATAACCAAATCTACCCTCACAGGTACCCATTTACTCTTAGGTGGAGAGAGGCACATCGGGGTAAAGTGATTTGCCCAAGATCGCAACATGCTGCCACCAGTTGGATTTGAACCCCTGACCCTATGATCAGAAGCTGCAAACCATAACCGCTAGGCCACATGTTCCCTTAAGGGCTGGTGAGAGGGTTGGTATGAGGAACGCACTTACATATTCGTCAACGCACTATTAAACGACATTAGGTGGGAGAGAACAGGGGTCATGAGTGCTTTCGCTTTCTAAACATCTTAATATCTAAGTAATGCATTCTTCTCAAAAGTATAAATTGGTCCAAGTCTGGCAAAAGTGTAAACTTGTTGAATTTTGGCAGATGCAGGCAATCAGCACTAGGAAATCTGTAGTGTTTCCTTGCTCTTCTCTCACCAATTATAGCTTCAAATTAAAAACATTCTGGTGATCAGTCTCATGTCAAGTCACAAATGCAATCTGAAATATCACGTGCAGGTGTAAAATACCCCGAAATTCAAGCTGAGAACTGCATACCCACCTTTAGCAGGGAGGCTTTAAGCAAGAACAGAAGTGGGAGTTCTGCAAAGTCAGAATCTCCCTTGGTTAAATTGGTATGCAGTATGTTCATGGTCATTCTAAGCAGAGAGGAAACATGAAAAGTTGTCAAATCTGCAGTGGACGCACACTGATGCTGTCTCAGCCTCCATTTGTCACCGGTGAGCAGAGGACTCGCGCACAAAAACTGATTACACCTATCACCTTAAGCCTCTGACTCCAGCCGCCTCCACCACAAAGTAACAGGTGTCGTTGGGCAGGTGTGGGGCAAATACCACCTCCATGGTCCTGACAGGAACCCCTGCTGTCTCAGGTACAGTCCGCTCTGTGTCTGCAGGTTGGGGCTGATGACCTGCTGCATCAAAGGAGGACAGCTTATAGTTGGTCCGGCCCAACATCAGGCGGGTTTGGACCAGGTTGGACCAGGCCAGGCCGAGAGCTGGGATGAGTTGGCATTGGTTGGAGTGTGATGAGCTGTTGTTACTCATGTTAGCGGTGACCTGTACATCACAAAGTGTTTAAAGAGAGATAATGCATTGTTCTTTTCCCTGAAACTTTTTTTCATGTAAACCTTCAAGTAAAGTTATTTACCTGGATGAGTTGTATACTGCGTGTAAAAATATACTAAACTTAAATGAATGTCTCTGCTCAGTTACTTCAATGGTGAATCTTGCCCATTCACGGCCCAAGGGAGGCAGTCGTACTAAAGACGAGAAGCCCAGACAACTCTTACCACCTCACCTGGTTGACACAGACCACGGGCACGTCATGCAGCCAGCTCAGCCTGTGTAGCTGGGCACCCAGTGTCTGCAGGTGTCTGGCCCTTCGGGCAGCTTCCCTGGGGCTGAACTCACACCGAAAGAGAGCAGCTAGGGAGTCCACAACGATGAGCTTGACGCGACTCTGCTTCAAGAGGAGAGGGATGCGATACTGGATGCAGTGCACTAGCTGGTCCTGTCAAATGGGAAATGAACCACAAAAATGTATTGGGTGGTCTTTCACAGCCTGAAGGTTAGCAGGACATTTCAGCTTCAAACCTTGAACAGCAATGATGCATTTCAAAGTTTCAACTGAATGTTCCAAGTGACTCTGTTGTCAACATTTACGGGCTATGCCCTTATGAGCATGCAGTTATGAATATATGCCCAACCAGCTTATTTTAAAATAATTCAATTCACACAGCTCAGTCCAAGATTTAAAAAAAATTTCAGTATGGAGCCTCTGCACAATGTTTGTACTGCTTTTTAACCTATAACCTGTATGTTTTTTAACCTATATCTGGTCAGGTTGGATCTGGTAAGGTTGTATTTACGTTATGTTGGCTTCAATTGGGTATGGTTAGGTTGAAATGGCATTTGAAAAATCCTGAACAATCGAAGCAAAACAGATCACTCCAACAGAGTCAGCATTTCAGTGACAAACTGGGTGACCCACCCTTTCTGACAAGTGCTCAATGAATATGTTGTCTCCAAGTTTCAGCTGGTGATATTTGGTGGCACTCAGTCTCTTCTGGAAATTCTCAATGAGCTGGTGCAATCTCTTACTTGGGAAGACATCTTCAGTGCAGATATACACAGCCCCTGAAAAAAATGAATGTGAGATGGGCCAGATTTGATACAGTACCAGAGCTTACTTTTCAATAAACAGACCCCTTTGAATGATTAGAATATAACTTACATCTATCATTTTATAACTGATCTAGACGCTAATAACGATTTGGCAAATTCAGTATGGGTACAATTTGACAAGTACACAAGTGTGTTCAACATGTGTGTTTTGGTTATGTGGCACCGACTTTTCATGTGAAAGAGCACACATTTACATGTTCATCGCTAGAAATATTGATACTACAATACATTATAGAATACAGTTTTAATAGTTTGTGAAGCATGATGTTCAAAATGAGGCAGTTGAGGCTGGCTATTTTTCTACACTGCCAGGTAAAATGTAACTGAGTACATCGTCTACAGTGGGCTCTGATCCAAGGATACCAGTGTTCCCTGATGACTAACCTCCATCAAGTCCTCCATTCACAGTCGACCTCTGCACACTCAGACACAGCTGCATGCACAGCTGGGTCTTACCTGCAGCGCTCTCCCCAGCAATCTCAGTGATGCCAGGGGACAGGATGCCTCCCCTCAGGAAGGCGTCCAGCACCTCACAGCCCGTGCTGAGGGAGGAGACTCGCAGCGATTTGGGACAAGTGCCTTGGTACAACTCCAAAGCTGTAGGCAGTGAAGCGTGTATTATTAGTACATTTGTGCTATGCACCAGAGAGTGAAGCCACATGGTTCAGGTGTTAAACTACACATTCCAAATTCTGACTTAATTCAAATAGACGGACCAGTCAATGACATTGTTGACTTTTGGGGAAGAAGTGCACGGTATAATACATAACAGATACAAAAACCATCAAATATAATGACTAGTGACTGCTGCATGAGTAGTTCCAGAAATTAGGGGTCCAAAAGTGTGACATTTACGTGTCCATGTTACATCTGACCTATGTTATTCAACATGGACATATCATGATTTCAAACTATTACTATTTGTTTGGCAGGTAATTTGCATTAATTCATCAGTCTTGAAAATCAGAAAATGTGTTCTGAACTTACAAAATCATATGTCGGATGTAACAGGGACACGAAAAAAAATGGACCCCCAATTTCTGGAATTACCCGTATACTGAAGTAGACTGCTTTGGAGGTAAGCCAATCTTGTCATATTACCTACTTCTCTATCCTGGTGCAGTTGGGACATTCTAGTAAAAATCTAGTTCTCTCAGTACTATCAACAGGAGTCCTAATTTCGTGAGATACAGGTGTAGTAGAAAGAAACGTGCTTCCTAAGATTAAGTAAATTTGGAATCCAATTTTGTTAGGACCTCAACAGAGAGTACATGTATACCAGTGACTGATGGGTTCTTGAAGACTCTCCTAGAGATTGTCTGCAGTAGTATCCTGACATCATTAGCTGACAGCTTAGAACGTCGTTCAACATCAGCAGAAGACAGGTTCAGGATAGCAGGAAAGGATACAAGGTTAGCTGCAGAAAGGTGGACAAGAAAATCTAAGAAGGCATATGATGCTTCCCATTTTAAATATTGAGCAAGGAAACCAAATACTTGCTTCTTACATGATCAGATGATGGAAACAGCTTGTCAAGCTTGTCTTAATGATATGACCATGATGACATAGACCCAGTAACCTGGGCACAGTACTTCTTTTCCAGTAAAACCAACCAAATTCAAAAATAGTAAAATTACCATTTCAAAGTTAATGTTTTAACACATTGTTAACTTTGAAATGGTACCCAGGTAGCTACAGAAGTGAATTTAGGACAGAGGATGAAAATATTTGAAATCGTACATACGGTTTACTATTTCATACATACGAATGACTACTTCATAAGTACAGTTTGGTAAATAATGATCGTAGGCAATGGTCACATTCAAAATTCTGCCTTTAGCAGAAGCATCCCCTCATCGATTGAAAAGAGCCATGCTGGAGGGGAGTGTTGTTTTTGTCATGTTTGTTGGTAGGGCTGGACATGTACACAACGCTTGTATCTCATAATCATACTCATAGTCATTCGTAAACCAGCAAAGTGGACTTACTACCAAAGGAGCCTACGTTACTAGGAAATCGCGCCCCCTTTTGGTCCGGCTCGGGCCCAGTGAACTGAAGTATTCTCATGCAATGTAACTTTAATACTAGTCCGTACGTACAGTTTGACAGAGTAATTCGTACATACAGTTTAGGAATCCCTGCGTACAAAATAGTATTAGTAATTGGTTTTATGTACGGTTTTGTATTCTGTACGTAGGCCTGTGGTTTAGTAATCTGTACGTAGGAAATAGTAATCCGTACACAGGAAATACTAGTAATTTGTATGTAGGCCTACGAATTAAATTTTTTTCTTACCATAACCTGATAACAAATACACTTCAATTGCAATAGGCATTCTCCTACCTTAGGCTTAACAAAAATTTGAGAAGCAAAATAATTTCTTTCCAACCTTTTCTAACGGCTGCTAAAATTCTTGGATTCAATTCAAGATCATCCATGTCTGCTTCTTTATTGTTTTTTCTATATAAATGCACAGGCTGTCAAATCTGGCGTCGCTTACAAAATTCATTTTTCCCTCCGAGGGAGTTAGCTGAGCTCGACGCTCAAGAGGTATGTTACTGTATATAGCGCCCTCTATAAACCTACGAGGATTACACATTGGATTACATTAAGTAGACTTAATTCGAGTCTCATACATCGAAAACTGGAAGGGTTTCCCATAAACACAATGGTAAAATAGAAAGTTCAGAATTGAATTAAGGCCACTATTGCTTCAACTCATATCAAGATGGCCGCCTCCATGACAGCTGGCAAAACTAAAGACCATTAATTTTGCAAAAACGAATGAATAATGTACCAAATGGTCCTTAGAACATCATGTCGTGTGTGCTGAGTAACGTCGGTTGTTTCGAGGATATTTCTGCTGTGCGTAAATTCCTTATTCCCAACAATAAAGTCTCGGAAACAGTCGATCTTGGTAAGTCATGTAAGTAAACTGATGACGTTTGCCTCAATCTTGACAGTCTACAGCCACAGTCATGACAGCCTAGGACCTAGTCTGCTAGGAGTCAGGTTGGCGTAATCCTCGCCTTCCACCTCTGCGGTCCGGATTCAAATCCCGGCCCGGTCCTCACGTAGATTGGGTTTTCAGTCCTTAGGCCTACGTGAGTCCGTGGGTTTTATCCAGAATATTCCTCTGGGGTTTTCTTCCCATAGTCATGATAGTTTTAGCCCCACTAGTGTGGCACGGATCACTCCCGATTTATCCTTAGCCACACATCCGTATGCGCTATTTCGTGTCGGCGAAATGAACATTTTTGGCGCACCAACTTATAATTGTGGGCGCAATTTCTTTTGCACACTAACATGATTCTTGACCTTTCCGTTTTCTAAATACCATTTATTGAATGATTTCACTCACGTTATTCAGGTATTTTGCAGTCTTTTTTCTTTCATCCATTCAATCTAACGGGCCCACTCTCAAAGTTGCCATCTTTAAAATAAGGTCGTTGAGCATTATGTCACTTGACCCCTCATCGTCTCAACGGCTGTTCCATGTCAACACATGTAAACTGCTGCCAAGGTTTTGGAAGAGTCCATTGGTACATGTAGTATCTTATCGCTCAGTCCGTTAATTACATGTCTTGACATGGAACAGCAACAATAATAAGCTCTATGCAAGGTACTTGTGACCAAGGTACGAGTTGTCTCGTACACGAAGGTATGAGTTGTCTATACTGGAGGTACAAGTTGGCCAAGGTACGACTCGGCAAAGGTACGAGTTGGTGCAATTATGATGAGTTGATGGTACAAGTTGTCCAAGGTACGAATCGACCTGTTCCCGTCTCCTCCATAGGTCTCTTCAGGCTTGTGAGCTACAGTGCGTAGGGTTCTTTTGAGGAATCCTTGGTGTCATTACCAGAAATGATTAGGCCTAATAGGTAATAATAATGAATAAAGTTGGTGAGATGTTTCCTGTTGGGAACCTTACCAACTATATGATTCAGCTCCAGTGTTAATCATAATGACAATGTTCCTTATTGACACTGAGCTCGATTGGTCGATATATGTTCATTCTTCTGCCATTAGCTGCTCTCCCTTTCTTTCTTTGTGGTTGTTGAAAATTGTTTTTGAATACGGGAAGCAGGCCTAAAGTTGTTCAGCATGATCCTTATCCCCAGAAATGGTGGATTTGTCATTCCCCATTGCATTGTCCACTCACCATGCTCTCTGCCTGGGATGATGAACCTCACATGGGTTCTGGGAGTACACTATTTTCACTCTCGCAAAAATTTATCATCCTTCCTGAATTGATTGGGCCTGTCCCATAAATGGTTTCATTCCAAGGCAAATCAACCCATGATGGCACAAATAAATTTTCAAAAGATTCAAAATTGTACTGAACAAAATTAAAGATTTCCTACACAATGGACATGATGAATCCATGCCAACAAAAAGGCAATCTATCATAGCCTTGTCCAACAAGGACCCTGCTAATTGCCTCTTGAACAACTATCGTCCACTCATGTCTCAGTCTTGCCAGTGTTAAACAGGATGGCAAAGATATCACTTGACACCCTATGGACAAACCCTCTGAGGCTATGAGACTGATCTGGAAAATGCTTAGTGTTTTCTAACTCAAATCTGACTTTCTAGGACATGCTATCACTATAACCACACAAAGAAAATATGGTGATATCCATATAATATAACGTCCTTACTGCAGTCATGACACTTTTCAAAAACAGGCTCGGGGCCTTCTTCTAAAAATAAAAGAACTTTTTTGGGTGAAACAGACTTACAGGTAATTCCAAATGGTTTTATTTTCAAAATTATATTTTACCAATACTTGTATATTTAAATTTCATCCAATCTTCTCAACCAATTTCTTTTTTAAGCAATATGTTCCAATAAGGACCTTATCGCTCAATTTTCCCTCAAGGACCTTACAGCATTGGCACGACGATATGGAACGTTTTTCATAATTTTAGTCAGGATAGTGTAGCTTACTAATTGTAACTTTAGAGCATTTGACCCATAGACTGTATAGTGTATGTAGGTCGACCAATTCCCTTCAACATTGATTTAGCAGAGTTTTGACCCTGAATCAGGTTGGTTCTTCTTTTTTGGGTGGCATGGCACTGAATATGCAATTTGAATGTTTTTAGGGGATTTCAGAATTTTTACAAATTACAATCGGTTGTTCATTTTTTATGGAGCCAGCATTGAACCAAAATGATACGATGCTTAAGTTCCCTCAATTGAATGAGTGCATGCATAGCTTAGCTTGCAGAGTCCAAAGCGTAAATAAGGATTGCTAGGCCATCAGAGGTTTTTTCTACCTCCAAGTTACGATGTTTGAATTGCAGTTTATTTCACTGTATATTCATTTTTACTGTCAGCCTTGAAAGATCTTTTTTGGAAGGAAAAAAGTCCAAAATTGCACCTGATCTGACTTCCATTTCATGAATACGAATTCACAGTAACAATATACAGTTACCATTGAACCTAAAGAGGATGTGCCACGGTAAAATTTAGAAGTCCCCCCAAATATTCACCTTGCATGTTCTGTTGCTGTGCCTGGCTACAGAAGCAAAAGTTTGTTTGTGAGGGACCAGTCCATGGTCAAATGTCCACTGCCAAATATGTACTGTGACAATCTTTATAGTCTGGTTCCAATTTTAATTTGTTCCATACACATTGATGTGAGTGCATGTGGCACAGATCATAAATTATTTTCCCCGGAATGTGCACAAACCTCAATGGCACGTGAATGTCAAGCAACATGTGAGCTAGTTCAGTATTTCAAGGGCACATTCATGTACAAGATGAGGCATATTTAAGATCATTGAGTATACTCAATATAGGATTGCACTGGATCAGCCCTATCAGCTTTAGCAGTACGCATACTAGCTCTGAACATGTTCAACCGGCACGGTAGGTGGTTATCTATGATCATGTCTTGTCCTGGAAATCGAATGGGCTTATTGTGCAGTTATTTGTCCACTGCAGTATCAACTTGAGTGTTGTCTCTTGCAGATGGATGGGATGATGCTGACTGGAGTTGGAATCAAGAGGATGAAGAGGTTGGTATTAAGACAGAATCTCAGCTATTGTTCTCCATCCAGGGCCATCCTTTTAATGACCTTGCCAGGTTCACTCTGTGTTGATTCCTTGTAAAGTGCATCTCAAACCCTGAAGTCTAACTCGCCAGCAGAAGTTGATCCTTCCTGGCACGTTGCACCTGTTGTTTCTGTTCCTTAGCAGAGATATTTGCACAAGTTTGGGGTATGGGTATGTTGTCTTCATGATTGAGACTTTCTGCGTAAAAAAAAATTCAAAAACGAAGAATTTTTCCTCCCAAAACATGGTTTCATAGCTCAGCCATTTAAGAGAGGACTTACCAATTTCTAATTTGTTTGGATATTAGCCGTTTGCTGAAATATCAATTGTTATTTACTGTCTATGTGTATTGTAACACTACTGAAGTTTGTAACACTGCCAAAGATCTTTTTCTCTTTCGTAGCCCCACTTTTTTTCTCCATTTTTTAGGGGGTGGGTATTACAATGAAAATTTCCTGACTCATGTTTTTTAACCTTTTTTCTTCCAGGAAGGAGAGACATCTGAAGGGAAGAAGGATGACCAGGAGGCATGGCTGCAGGAGTGTAGTGTCTCCCTGTCTCCCACCAGTGACCTTATGGTTCTAGCTTATGAGGAGAAGGCGGTATTCTTACAACGTAAGCAAACTTAACCCTGTCAGACACTGTTTAACAAAATATAAAACTTTTTGTGCCGAGGACGTATATTATTTTTTGTTTATTTTGGTTTACTTTTTGTTGAGATTTGTTTCCCGAGGTGTGAAAAAAAGCTGTGTAAACTAAGTAAAATGTGAAGGTATCTGAGAAATCTTGCTCTTACTTTTCCAGCCATTCAGTAGTCTGCTTTAACTGTAACCATTCCCAGTGCAACAGGATGAAATACCGTGTGCTCTCAACATTAAAAAAGACTTTTACCCCCCCAAAAAAATGCTGAGCAAATTCTGTGAATCCCGATGTCTTCAATTCTTATGTTTCTGTTTATTTTCCACTCCTTTTGTAACAAAGTCTTGCAACTTTTATATTATGAGAGTTGATAGTATATATTTAAATCTGTGTGACTTTGTTATTTAGAGAACTTACCAGTAGCGGCCAACTCTGGGACAATGACAGCTTGTCCCTTGGAACAGTGTTATTGTTGATTCAACAGTAACATTGTTTGGCCTTTGGCTGGCTAATGTGTTGACGTTTTGTTTCAGTGGAGCATGCTTTTCAGATTTAAGAGCAGAAAAGAAGCTACTACTTATCCATTTTATTGAAATTTTTCAGTTCCGTACTTTTAATTTTCAATTTGAAATAATTGTTGAAATCTTTTACGCCAACAGAGAGGTGGGACCCTCGGGATGAGGATGGAATTGACTATCGTTACCACATCATCTACAAGGGCACCCTCAACCAAGACGAAGGGTAAGCAGTTCATGGACAGTGAGCGTAACAAGGTGTTCCTTGCCTGTTCAAATGTGAGGCCGCCCACCTCACTCATCTTTAAGACAACCCATCACCATTATCACCACCTCATACTAAAAACAAAAAGCTATTAGGCCGTATACAAAACAAGGTTCTAAAGCTGGACTACAGCTGGCCCTTATATATTTCTCACATGGGAATACCTAGACCAAGATTTACATAGATTTGATTAGAGCCTTCTGGTCAAGGGCATTTTGTCTAGGGCCCCTCCAAATCTTCTGCATTGTAGGAATCCAAACGTGGCACAGTATGATTGTCTCTACCTGTTTTACTCCTGCAAATTCCGTCAAAGCCTCGTGATGGATATTAAGGTTCTTTAGATTTAGGTTGAAAATGTTGGCAGTGTTAACATTCGTTGTTGGTGCACTATCACATACCTGCCCTTTTCCTTGTACATGTACATGTCTACACTGACATCCTGACAGTTTTCTTTTTGAAAATTATTTAAAGATTGTTTTGTTCTTGCTTTTTATGGTGGAGGTTTGACACGGGGGCAAATAGTTACTTGTGTGGTTTCCTCAATCTTACAGAGAGTGTGTGACTAGCGTGCTATGCATCCCTCTGGCATCTCAAAAGCGTAGCTCACAGGGGGCACCGGATTGGACTTGTGTTGTGGTAGGCTTTACGACGGGCTATGTGCGTATGTACACTGAGGTGAGTTTTCAGAAGGCTTCCGTCAAATTAGAGCAATAAGCAATTTGCTGAGAACAGAAAAGTCTTGCTTTGTCAAGCTATAATTTGAGCACAGACTGGGCCATTAATGGAGCGTCTTTCAGTGTTGTAGTTTAGACCATGCACAAGACCAGGCACAAGACCAGTCACAAGTAACTGGGTGAACAATGACAAAGGAATGCTTTTGTTGCAGTTCATTTGAATAGCTTGTGACTTGAATTCAGACTGGAGGTCTTGTGTTGGTCTTGCAATGGTCTTGTGAATGTCATGTGATGGTCTTGACTACAGCACTGGTGTCTTTGTGTCCTTTCTTAAGATTTTGAACAATCTGTCATTGCTTCTAGACTGGCGCCCTGCTACTGTCCCAACTTCTCCATGAGGATCCAATTCTGAAGCTAAAGTGTCGTACATATGAGACTCCCCGGTACCCCGGCATAGCTGAGCAGCAAGAAGAGCTGACAATCCTGTATCCCAGTGCATTGGTTACCATCGATGGTTTCAGCCTGTTTCAGTCTCTCAGAGCGTGCCGCAATCAACTTGCAAGAGGTACTTTAGGAGCCAAGTTTGATATGTGCATGCACGTTCCTTGTTGTTTCTCATGTCCTGGTCATGCTGGTCAGATTTACGGATGCCTCAGGTTCAAATTTGCTGTGTCAATAACGTTGTCTCCAGCCCCATGTCCTCACATGGGCTTAATCCAAACTTATCGTGGAAGTTACTGTATGCCACAAACGTCATGGTTTGTCTTATATATTATGCTGAGCCATGCAGGTTTGAAAAATGACTGAATAGTTCAGAGAATTGATTTAAAATTCACATGATGTTTTAGATGAGTGAAGCCACCTTTTTTCATGTATGTTTGATCAGCAGTGCAAAGCTACAGTTTTTCACATTACTGAAATATGGAAGTTCAAATAAAAGAGTAAAGTTAACCACAAAGTAGGGAAAACCAAGGATATATAGGGACCACCTTGCAAAAAGGTGTTCACATTATAATATATATAACACCGGTTATTACTGGTGTTGTGTTTCATGCTTACTTTTGTTTCGTTGAAATGTCTCTAGTTTTCATTATTTGTTCCCAGCTGCAGCCAGTGGCAGTGACCAGATCCAACCTCCCCCTTTAGCCTACAAGAAGTGGGGACTGGTCAGACAAGATGCCATCACTGACCATGTCAGCTGTGGTGTGTATGTCCCAGAAATCTCAAACCTCAGCTCTGTGCTCATTGTCATCATCCTTGCAAATTCCCAATTGAAAGCAGGTGTATTCCTCTGCCGTTCACCAAACAGTGGCAGAAGCCAGAAACTGTTCATAAAATATTCTTTTAATTTGTTTGCTGTTCAGAGATTTTGTTTCCTTTAACCTTTTTAAAAGTTAATGTATGAAGTATGCCATGTGAAATTTTAACCTTATACAGTACCCCAAAAGCTAGACTTTGTTCACCTGTGTACTTCTATTCATTTTTTGTTGGAGTCTTCATTTTGCTCTTATACTGTTTAAAACCTCGTGAAATCATGTCAAAAATATATTTAGAACAAAACAATCAAAAGAGAGCTGACATATATAAACATGGAACCTCATTTCATGTTGTTATTCATGAACAAGTAATTTGAACAGCACTTTTCAAGTCCGTAATGAATCATCAAGTCACTAACCCTCTTAGTTGAATATCTTCCGTTCTTCTTCATTCCCACGTTTCTTGTGAATTGGCTAGAGATTAGACCTGTGATGGGCTCAGCTGCCACACTGACCTTGAAACATTTTCCAGCCATCCACAGTTGACCTCCGTCAATGTTTTTCTCAATCACCCCTTGCATTTTGTTATCAGGCGTGGTGACACCCTGTGCCTTTGACCAGCTGAATGCAGACTCCATCATCAATGGCTACACTGCCAGTGTCAAGGCCACGCCCCCAGCCGCCTCGCGCTATGTCACCACAGGCGTTGGGCCGTATGTGGGTTTCTTTTATGCCTTAGAGGTGAGATGAAACTGTGTACAGATGGAGCCCCTTAACAGTAGATTTGCTCACTTGATTTGATTAATAGAATTTTGAGAATCAAATGTGAAGTGTTGATATATGACAAGCTGATATCAGAGAAATGAAAAAAAAAAGAAAGAAAGATATTGAAAATCTCAGTTTTTTGTTTTGTTTCATTTTATATGAAAATGGATAAATGAATCATTGTAACTCAAGTTTAGTTTCCTTTTCCAAGGATGGATTTGCACCGGGGAGATGTTAATTAGTTTTGGATTTTTTTGCCCTGCCCGACACTATATTTTGTGTTTGCCCCCAAAGGCTTGTGAAAAACCACAAGCGTACTCAGATGAGACTTGAACCCACGGCTCAAATCTATCCTTGGAAACAGTTGTTTATGGTACCCGCTTCTACATCTGACTTGAACCAGCCAACTGACAGTGCCAAGCTCAGTGGTCAAGTGGATATAAGACGTCTGCACTAGTAAGCAGGAAGTCGTGGGTTCGAGTCCCACTCCAGGACACTTGTGATTTTTTTTTTCACAAGCCTTTGAGGGCAAAGACTGAGTATACACGCTGGGCAAGGCAAGACCAATTAACATCTCCCTGGCACAAATCTGTCCTTGAAAATAGCAACCAAACTTGACTTATCAATCCAAAACTAATCCAGTTTAGTTCCGAGCCTGGAGGACTCCAATTTTACTCAGTCCCATTTGCTTCATGGGCCCCACAGCCTGGGCCAAAATACCATGGCTTTTTTCCTTGTGGTTCACAATGTAGGTCTCTTAATGTTGTCTCCTCTCAGTTACTTGGGAATGGAGGAATACTTGTGGTCAGGAACAAAAATTGTAAAAAAGATGAAAATTCTGAAGTTGCATTTTGCCAAAACAGTGTATTTTGCTCGGAGACCAAAACTTGTCACTTTGCACATTATCAAATTACACTCTTGATTAACTGGCAGCATTTAATATTATTTGTGTTCTGTTTGCGCGTTGCTACTACAGGGAAGCAGCCAACCGTTGCTTTCTGATGTTGCCATGGCGATGGCAAGCAAGCTCAAGTCTGCATTTTTGTCAGCCGCAAGGTACTAGGTCTTTATAGCTAAATGTACTTGAAATCACAGACTCAACCAATATAAAGATGCATGTTTTTATCTTATCTTTTTGTTGTTGGGGAGGGGGTCTCTGGAGGAGGGGGGAATTGCCCCCTTGTCCCCCTTGGCTATATAGCCAGGCTCTGCTCAGGGGCGGAAGGGGGAGGCAGTAGAATCCCCTTGATCCCAGCTATGCCGTGGTTGTGGCAGACAGTCATACGATGTTAAAACAACTTTGCGTGTGCTGTTTCCACCAGTCACCATAAGTGATTGTTCCCCAGATTATTCTCCGGAACTGGTGGAGGAGAAATATTAACATGCTAAGCAAAAATCAATAATCCAGCTTGAAAGCAATTTGAAACAGTGTTCATCATCACCTGATAGTTTTGGCTGGTATGCTGATTTTACTTCTTTCGTGGTCTGTGCTCAGTCAGTAAGGTTGCCAGTAACTCAGCATCTTTCATTTTGTATTGCAGCGGCTGGTTTGGCATTGGCAGTGGCAGGCAGGGTACCGATGATCAGATGGGTGCAAGCAGACACAGACCCAAAGTGGAACCAGCTACATCCCTGCCAATCAGGTAAGTGATCAGCCTCCACGTACTCTGTCAAAGCTTGATTTTTTGTGAGGTAATTGTCAGAAGTATACAGGAATTTAAATGTTTCACATGATATGCATCTCTGGTTTTGATTCTTGGATTGGTGTGAGTCGTGGTTAAAACGTAAAAGTAATTACATCAGTCGAAACATGTTTTTTAACAAACGAGCTATTTAATTGATAACACCGGATCCAAATTCTTCCTCTGGAAAGTCAACATCATGAAGCTAGAATCCACCACAGAGACAGGTTAAAACATTAAGCAAAATGTAAAAGCTTCTGCTTTATGTTTTTACTTAGTGTAGTAATTCTGAATGAACGTGTTACGGCTGTGAGTGCATTTCTGAACTGACCACTTTACACTTGCATCTTGAAAAAAGTCTAGGCACTGGGTTGTTTTTCTCTCAAAGTTTACTTTAGTTTTCAAATTGTAATTTGGAAGTAAATATTTATGAGGATGTTTGAGGATCAACAGTTCAGAGAATATAATTATGAGGGGAAAAAGACTGTGCAATATCCGATTAATGGTTCATCTGTGTGAGCCTAATTGAAACCTCTGTTTTGGCAACAAATCTGTCATATGCAAATTTTTTGTTGTCGTTGAAATGCCAATATGGTGAATAAAATACACTCAAATTGTTCACAGGCTCTGTGTGATGTAGTAATTATAGACAATCCCTAGTCATGAGCAGTTCTGAAGTAAACATTACGGTCCTTTAGAAATAAATTGAACAGCATTACCAGTGATGCATTCTCCACAACTTTTGGTGGCAGTGGCTGCCTTTTTAATACTCAAAAATGACTTCATTTTTTCTTCAATCACAACACTTGATAAATCAAAATAGTTCTACAATGACATAAACTACAAAAATACTACAGCTCTTTCCAAATGCAATAAAAGACTGCAACCGAAACAAGATGCATGTACTGTAGAAACAAAATGGAAACGATAACAGCAAGGGTTTACTTCTCAAATCTTGTACACGCTATCGTTTCTGCAACCAGATAGAAATGTATTGCTTTCCAAACAGAATATTTGCTGGTGGTAATGAAAACACCTGTTGGTGATTATTAGGTTATGCAAATCAGCCGTTGTTGTGTGGATGTTAATGTGAGTGTTCGTGCGTGCATTGATGGCTTATGTGCAGCGCTGTCAGGTAAGCTTTTGTACGGTGAGTCCGATATGCATATACATAAATGTGCACTCGGGCCTTGTCTAATTACTTCCTAATTACTGCAACAGAAATGCAGAAAAAGTAATTCAATTATAGCAAGATTCACTGTCAGTGGTTAACTGTCAGATTTGAAGAAATATGTAAAATTGGCTTTGCTTTTTTGCACATAAGCTGAATTTTAAAATTTCTGGACTTATATTTTTGCACCAAAATGATGACACCTCTAAAATTCATTTTTAGGTCCTAAAAGTCCTAAAAGTGTTATGGTATTGAACATCTGAATATTCTCTGCTTAAAGTTCTTCAGGTTCATACATCTACACATCTTCAAGAAAAAATATCTAAGCTTTGATGATTGCCGTATACTCCAGGCTAATTACCACAAATTGAAAAGCAGAAACAAAAGTCACTTAATTTCCAGCTATACATGTCTAAAGGAGTGATTTTTGATTGATTGGTTATTTCACAACTAACTACAAGTTCCTTTTGTGATGACCCTGGTTTCATGAACTTAAAAACTTTAGACAGAAAGAATTGACGACAGAAACAAGGAAATTATTTCATTGATAATTATATTCAGCAAATTAAGCTATTTATAATATTTACAAAGGTTTGGAGTCTAGAATCAAGTTCCTCAAATTCTTCAAATGCTCTGCATGCAGCTACTTCTGTACTTTTTCAGCGGTTTCAACACATCATGCTTGATTCAAAAGTCACATATTTTTTGTAGGAGTTATCTACCACAGTACAGATCCAAATGTACAACATTCGAATATTCAAAATCCAGTCTTTCTAGGTTCCAGTTCAATCACCTTTGTTTAATATCAAAATTCACATGATATATAACACTTTGATTTCAAATACTGAGTTAACCAGAACTTCTAAGCATTTATACCAAGTGCATTCAAGAATCAGGTATTCAATGTTGCTCAGAAATAACTGCTTACTTTAAAACAGAACTCTCTCTCGGCACAGGACACGGTCAGCTCAGGTTGACGTCATGTTCAACAGCGGCGTTCAAGTGCCAGCAGACAAGACTAGACACGAGTATATATATCTTGGTTTCCGGCCATGGTTGTATCTTGATATTAAATGTTGGAAGGCTGAGTGTTGCTCAATACGTCATCTACAGGACCGATAAGGTACTCTTTTGCATTGCCGAGACAAATTTTGGCACTGACAATGGTATATGCCAAACTGGTGGGTCAGGTCAAATCGGTGGCAGCTTTCACCAATTTGCCAGCAAAACCTGCTGCCTCAGGCCTCTCCGGGGAATTTGGCACCGGTTCCTGTCACACTCAGCTCCACTCTCATACACTCAAAATTATTATGTGTGTCGTCCTTCTCGATCAGGGAATGCTGTGATCGGCAAAATGTACACAATTACATTCTTTCACACATGTTCAACAAACACAGTAACAAAAACAGAGGACATAAACAACCATGGCCACACTGACAATAAATTTACTTAACATGATGCAAGCGTTTAAGGCAGGTTGAACACAACTTACTGAAAAAAACTACCGGGAAATTACCTGTGTATGTGATTGATCTAAAACTTTTGGCAAGATCGATTCATTTTTCCGGGGATGTTACAATGACCGTCAAGCGCAGAATAAACAGGCCTAAGAATGGAATGGCATGGGGGAGACAGGATACTTGTGACAGTGATGTTGGCTTGTTTAATAATCAAATCAAAGCTCATAATATGCTGAATTGAAAACATTGTATAACATAGCAGTATGCACAGGAGCATATGTTAATGCATTTCTAACAGCAGTGCACGTTGGAAGGGTATGTTGTCTGCCGCCGAACATCTCAAAAAGTCTCTTTAAGGAAAAAATTAGTATCGGTTATCCTGAGATTAAAATGACTAATCATTCTCTTTACCATTGTTTACAGGTACGTGTACACAGCCAAACAAACAGAAATATAAATGTAAACAAACGTTTAAGCAAGCTTCAATCAATTTACCAGCAGATACGTGATACTGTGGTTACTTGTTAGGCCAGCGGTCATATTTAGCACAGCAACACTATTATACAAAATCTATTGCAACCATGCAATCTTGTACTTTAAGAGGCTCCACAAAAGAATTTCGACTTTAATGACCATTTATTTACAGCAGAGTTTTTCAAATGTTTGAGTGCAATTATTTACAAACATTTTGGGATAAATGTAGTTTCGTGTTTCCTAAGAAATATTACTTACATGTATCAGCACTATACGGATAAATGATAAAATAATGTTGTATAATCAGTAAGGATATTGAATGCCCATTATCCATAGGACCTGTATGACCTGCATGTATACATACATGTACATGTATTTGTTTATGCAGGTAAAGATGGAAAGGTAAACCGAGAGCAATAAATGAATGCTACTGATTAAAGCAGGGGTGAGATTTCTCAGCTTTTCAGCTGAGTTCAGCTTTTGTTGTTTTGGATTTCAGCTTTTTTTCTCACTGGCTGTGTACAAAAGTTTAGGAGATTTTCACAGTTCAGCTTCTTATGCCTTTTTTTCAGCTGTTTTCAGCTATTTTTATCATTGGTCAATTTCACCTCTATTAAAAGGTTATCTTGATAATGAAGTCATTTAAACATGGAAATGATGCAGCCATAATCTCACACACGTTGATAAACCTTGACATTGTGCACATCGGCTACTGCCAAGTCTCCATCAGGAGTGAATGTGATGCCGAGGGGGGAGTTCAATCCTCTGGCTACGCAAGCAATATGTTCCCCCTTGGGACTGAAGTGGTGAATTTCACCCCTCTGGCCCTTGATGGTACCCTGGAGGGCCACATAGATGTCACCGGAGCTGTCGCAGCAGACCCCAGTTGGTTCATAGGCCGGGTTCTCCTGGGTCAGAGTATGGAGAGAGAAGATTTCCTGGCCCTTTAAGTCGGAGGCCAGCAGCAGACGAGCCTGCAGGTTTGTGTAGATTATGCTCTCCAAGCCCCCAATGGCCAGATGTTTGGCGATCAGCTCTGCTGGAATGGCCTTGATGAGAGCTCCATCCAGTTGGTGCAGGGAGACAATCCTCTTGCCTTTGTCTCCAATGGCTATCTGGTTCTTGCAATCTATGGCAATACATCTGAGGTCGCTCTCTGGTTCCTCTTCTGCATTGACCTTGCTGCCTGAGGTGGTGACCTTTCCAGAAACAAACTGGTTAGCTAGTTTTTTCTGCTTGTTGAACACCTTCACAACAGGCGTGTCTATCACTACCAGCTGGTTGTCTGTGCTGACAGCGACGTCACAGGGCTTCTGAAGTTGTCCTTCGGGGTTGTTCTCACTGGGCCCACTGATGCTGCTCTTGTACTTTCCATCTGAGCTCAAGATCGTGACCCTTCCATTAGCTGGATCGGCTACTGCTAGGTCGCTGTTGGAGAAAGCTGCAATGCCCCTTGCCTCCATGAACTCCCCATCTCCCATACCTCGCTTTCCAAACTCATCCTTCATCTCCCACTTTTCTTCAAGCAGGAGTTTCCCAAAGGATCCATCTTGGCCCACAGCACTGTCTTTGAAGTCAACAAAGGACAAACCATGCTGAAGGACAGGAACTTGCTTCTTTTGGACGTCCTTCACGATGAACAAGATCTTTGACTTGAGTTCCAGAACCTCAAAAGGACTTCCCTGGGTCAAAAAGTCTTCTGCAATGTCCAAAGTGTACTTGGACCACTTTAGACTAGCAACTAACCCAGCTTGGAAGACTTCAATCTCAGACGACCTGTCATCTTCAATCTTTTTGACTTGTTGCTTTAGGTCCAGCTCACGTTGCCTGATCTTTGCAACCTCTTCCTCCGCCTTCTTGGAAATCTTTGTGATAGCATTAGTTACCATGGCCCTGAGTCTCTTCTTGGCATGATCAGTTGATAACTTGGCAGCTTCGAACTCATCCTTGTGATCTTTTGCCTGGGTCAGGTGCTCTCCAAGCTCTTTCTGGCAAATGGCCATGGCTGCATGAGGATCGGTGAGGTCGTGGTCAGGGGCCTTGTGGTCCCCGACAGCGCAGGCTGTGCAGACCAGTTTCTGGCATGTATTGCAGTAGTGGCAGATATCCTGGTTGGAGTGCTTCTCGCACTTGGGCACGGTCGCCCGGACCTTGCTCCTGAAGGTGACACTGCCACCACGGAGGTCAGCCAGTGTGGCGATCTTGTGGTTCTTCATCTTGGACAGCCGCTTGTGGGCGGATTGGCAGTCCTTACAGAGGTAGTCGTCACAGTCCATGCAGCGGGAGATGGCCTCCTGCTCCTCGTCACAGGACTCACACTTGATCTTGGACAGCTGGCTGGCCACCAGCTGTTCCTGGAGCCCGGCCTCCTCCACCAGGGACATCAGTGTCAGGTTGTCCCGCAGGCCCTCGATCCTCGTCTCAGTCAGGGATGTCTCGCGCTTGCACAGCGAGCAGATGATTCTCAGACCATTAATCTGCTGGACCTGCCTCTGCTCCTCCAGGCAATTGCGGCAGAAGCTATGGAGGCATTCCAGGAGCTTCGGGTCAGCGAAGCGCTTGCAGCAGATGGTACACTTGAGATGGCCCAAGGTAATCCTGTCAAGAGTTGTCTTTCCGGAGATTCCAGCCATGACAGTCTGTATCTTTAAGAGGAGAGAAAATAACCATATCTTTCTAGATGCATTTGGAATTTGTGAGAGTAAACTGAACAATGAAACAGTACACATGACCAATGAGGCTGTCATTCTGTCCAACTCTATGCAGCGAGGAGTGTGTGGAAATAGATATGGGATGGAAATGAATGAGACCCAACCTTACCCAACGTGTTACAAATGGCCACAGCTACTTTGGGTGAAAAGGTCCAATTTCACAGCCTTGCTTAACACATAGAATGGAAGTGGTACAAATGTACTGAAGCAGACAATTGTGCTGGTTTTAAAGCCCTGTGTCACAGTGTGGATCTGCTTAGGATTGTTGGACGTGGAGATTTAGTCCCCGACTTCAAATTTTTCTTCTGGCTTTAAGCCTGCATTTGCTGTGCTTTCTGCTTGATGGTCTCAGTGAAGGAGATGCAAATTAGCTGTTAGGGAGTGTCATGATATTGGGCCCATGCCTTCAAACAGATCTTATGCAGTGGAAATCAATTTACCCTGTCATGTTTTTTTCCCCAGTGTTGTGCCCATTTTGTCAAACTGAGCAGTTTGCCAAAAGGAACAGCTCAATGTCCTCTTTTTGATACAGACTTGAAAAACAAAACACTTGGTAAAAAAAATAATGTTCTTTAGACTCATTTTGTAGGATCCAGTCACACAATAAAATCAGGAATTTATGTCATACTTTTTTGTGACTCCAATGAAGTTGTTTACTCGTATCTCTGAAGACAGTCAGTATAAATCTGAAAATGTAGGAAAAGATGGATATGATTTGAAAAAAGTAATTATCTGTAGCATAGATAACCAAAGAAATTAACAACAAAAGTGATGCTTCCCTTTATCCTTTCTGTCCCTGAAGTTTGTGTATTGTAGACAATCTGGGTACCTTGAACTTAACGTATTTGAAAGAGAATTTAAAGACATACATCTCGGAAAAGTTATCAGACCATGTGAAAATTTTTCCAACCCTTCTCTTGTGTGTACACGATGCAGAGGAGATACACATGTGTTGGCATGTATCGGTATTAAATGTAGTGGTATGCCCAGTTGTCCCTTAATGGTTTTGGTCCCCAGGACAAGCTAACGGTTTGAAGTGAGAACATAGGACGAATGTCCAGCCGAGGACAACAGGTCCTCATTTGGTAACCTGCATGCTCATACCCAATATCTGCAATTCACAAAATGGATGGATAATTTGGTCCTGATCTTCTTAAACACAAGCAGCGTCAAAGTGACAGTTTAGAACACAATTAGTTAAATTAAATTAAATGAGTTCAAACAATCCTCTTTACACAACAGACACACGTAACTGTACGACTCATGATGACAGCTTAATTAAGTAATGTCTACCATAGATTACAAATTCATAAATATTAAGCATAGATTAATAAATAAACATTAATTCAGAATTCTAGACAGTTTTTCTGATGGAAAAAGAGCTTTGTGACAATCTCAGACAAAATCAATGGC
The DNA here is from genome assembly GCF_054643075.1 of Acanthaster planci. NCBI lineage: Eukaryota > Metazoa > Echinodermata > Asteroidea > Valvatida > Acanthasteridae > Acanthaster > Acanthaster planci. The sequence goes on from NC_141777.1 coordinate 28,578,940, forward strand.
AAACTGTGTAGTATTTTGTTGGAATTCTACTTTTTCATGACCATAAACTGATAGAAATGACCTATTACCGTGAGCAAATTGAACCCTCAAAAATTGCAGACATAAAAAAAATCATATGATTCCCGCAACCATATTGTTGGAGACCTGTTGCTATCTGCATAAAAATTAGTTTATTCAGCCAGTTCCCTTCAATTGGCCTTCCCAATGTCATAGGATATTTCCATGAAGATTGGGATTTCCTCCACTTCTTTCCCATTTGCCTCAGTGTCTGGGTGGCAAAGCGAAACAGGCAAAGCAGGTCTGTAAAATTATGCAGTTTTCCGGTTGTTTACACTGAGCATAATGAATTACAGTCGGTGAAAGCACAGGAAACCTTAAATACAATCTGTATCAAAGCCCTATCTAAAGGAGAAAGGGAGGAAGCATCCTTACCTGTTGTTCCTAAATCTGTCGCAGAACTATAATTCAATCCAGCTTGTTGGATGGGATTATTTATGTGAATTACTCCACTGTTTGGGTTTTTTTACAAGCAGAATCCACAACTCGTGGTAGTCCTTGACAGTGCTCACAAGAGTAGTGTAGTTAAACACTGCATGTAGCCAGAATTCCACCAACTGGTACACCGCTGATGTGGCCCATGTACATGTACATTGGACCCACAAAGTTCAATCACTGGGCCCTTATGAAGTGACAAATGAAAATATGCAGTATGCATATGTACCCACAGTGAAATCCGCCCATCTGGAACCCCTCCAACCGAGGTGATTGCATGTAGACCCCGACCTGCATTCCTCTATTCAACTGACAGCCAAAACTTGTATTATCCAATGAGGACAGAAAAAAGAAGGGAACAAAATGATTGATGTCTGGAATTTGTAGGATAATACCTGAGCTAGCTGGTTTATTACACCCTGCAATGTCACCATGACAATAGCAGCCAGGGCTTAAGAAGTCTGGCCAACATGAGAATATCCATGAAAAGTCTGGAAAGTTTTTGATAAATTTGTATAAAAGATTCAGATCAGCAGTGCGTGTCACTGTTGGGTGTAATTTTGTCGGTGCATTACACATTTACCTTATAGCTAAAGCATAATACCTGTGTGACCTTTTGTTGACTTCACCATGCTGTCTGTGACACTGTGTGTGGTTGCATACCAGCATATATGTTTCAAGCGACTAATGAAAGGAATTCATTTTAACGTAGCAGTAGTTTGCTTCTGTTTTTGGCTTGCGTCAGCATTTTATTCATTAAATTTGCTATTTGAAAAAAAAATTCAGACTCATTTCGAGTGAAGTGGAAAATACTTCAAAGCTTGTCAGCTACTTACAACTGTTAAACATGGACATGACTGTGAAGTAGCAGTCATTGCGACAAACCATAAATAGACTCAACTCAATGAACAAGTAATGAAAGCACATTGACTGAAATCAAAGAAATGTTCTCATTTTTGTCATTTATTGTAAGTGTATGAGAAAAATATTCACCATGAGCAGTTGAACATAGAGGGCTTGCAAAGTGCACCCTTCTTGAGGGCCGATTTTTGCCCCTCTGTGATATTTTATGCATAAATACATTCACGGTTGCTGGAGTTAGAAAAAACCTGCCTTTGGAGTGAGGTCACACAGTGCAAGCTCTATTGTGCTCAGACTTGAAATGAATAAAAGCAGAGGGCAAAAGGGACTATTCATGCATGAATTATGAGTGACATTATCAGAAAGCATAGCAGGAAACAATTCATTCAGTTTCATTACACAGTTTCTTTTCGGATGATTTTTGATTTGATGCCAGGTTCTTGATTTTTCTGATTGCGTCTGTACTTTACTGTTTCAAGCACCTCTGCCATGTCCAGGCCTCAGTGCTGTGACACTGGAAGTTGGAAAATTGTTTTGCCCCCCTTGGGCCACTTTAGGACTCTTGCCAGAAATGCCAGATGTCCAGTCCATTTGGCCTTAGAATGATCAGAGACAAGCTAGCCAGTGGGATTTAACCAGGATAGGTTTTCAAGTGGATTGTAACTTGATGATCACCATTCTGCATTTACAAAAAGCTGGCTGGAAAGCTTGTGCGAACTTTGTAAATTCAGAATCCTCATTAGTTACCATATGTTCACATTTGCACAGAGATACTTTCCTTTGTAAACTATAAAATAACGCACAGCACTGAAATTTACACAGGTACATGTATGCACATATAGAAGTTGAAGATTTCCTAGTCCGAAAGAAAATAACACCATGACATTTAGTTTTCCAATATTGGTTGACTTCAAGACACAACTGTTTCAATGCTTACTGATGTCGCAATTTGTTTTAAAATGAAAGCCAAAAGAGCTATTGCGTAGTTGCCCAGTATGGGTGAATGTTCATGTTTGAAGCTTGTAAGTGAACATACTGAGGGAGTTAGGATAAAAAGAAAAAGGTGACATTTGGGGATTACCATCCTCTTGTAAGTAGGTTTATGCTTCGTTCTCAGCGATTGAACCTGGAAACTTGTCAGTCTGTTTGAGCCTCCATGTGATCTTTTCTTGCTCACTTGCAGGTTCGGTTTGCCTGACCTGAGACGCAGTGGCGATTCCTTGCTACTCTCACCAGGGACAAATCTCGCTGTCACCACCGACAGTTTTGGTCGTGTCATCCTGATTGACCTTGTGCGGGGCATTGCTGTCAGGATGTGGAAAGGTATGAATGCGGGTGTCCATTCCGGCAAAGCCTTGTTCTCCTCTTATCGTGTCTGTCAAGTAGGCTCACAGACTAATATTTACCAAGCACTTAACACTGGATAAAGAACTGTGTCAATTGCTAATGTTCAAAGCAAGGGCAGAACTCCAATCAAATCAGTCCTTCACTCAGCGTTGTATTGCCAACGATGGTACATGTACGATGTACATTGGAATTGACGGATCATTTTTGGAACTCTTGAAGCTTTTAGAAAGTAAACATTTAAAGAAAGTAGAAACAAGTCTACATACATGTACATCCAGTAATCAGTGTTAGCCAAGCTGTAGTCTGCTCTGTTCCTTGCACTCAAACAGTTTTTCACAAAAAAATAAAACATTTAAAAGGAATAGCATTCAATTCACAGAATGTCAGCATTTCCAACCCAACTGCAATTTGGTCATATTATGAGATGGAAACACACCTACTGCCCACGACTCATTTCTACGTGTACATTTCCCTTGTTTGCATTGCTAAGTGGAAGGTGCACAAGGATGATTTGGTTTGGGTAAATTCTTTTGTGGTTGGTCAAAATCTAACCCCTTCAGATAGCGCCCTCCTATTGTGTCCGCCACACCTCAAATAGGTTAATTTTCTTTTAAGCTAGGTTCTTAATGCTAACTGTAAACTGTGCATGTCTCATGTAAATCTTGATCATTTGAGCAAGTTGGTCATGAAGACTCCTTTTCCACTTAACAAAAGCCTGAGTATTACACGTGTGTACTCCAGGTTATCGTGATGCGCAGTGTGGATGGATATCAGTCACTGAGGACTTGCTTCGTGACAAATCAGACCCGGTGGCCTCCAAAGCCCAACGGCAGCGGACACGGCAGTATGGTGCCCGGGTGGCACTGTTTCTGGTCATTTACGCCCCGCGACGAGGCATCCTAGAGATATGGAATACACAACAAGGACCCAGGGTAGCTGCATTCAATGTTCCCAAATCATGCCAGTAAGTCATCAAAACCTGTGCGTTCTGTGAGCTGCAGTCGGTTTGAAGTAGTAAAATAATTACTCTGTGTGGTATCACAAAAGGCTCCAGTTTTGAGCGTTTACAAAAAGAAGAAATAAGAATCCAGCAAGTGAGTATTCTCTGAATCCTTTGGATTCTCCCCAACAGCTAAGGGCTTCTTGTGTTCAACCATTCCCATTTGTTCTGAGTTTCTGACTTGATATTCAACAGGTGCAATTATCGGTGCAGTGGAGATTGATGTATGTGAATAACATTACAATGATGTAATTACAAAGCCTCTATTAAAATGAAATTTGAGTCTTAGTGCGCCACCACACATAAACAGTAAAGAACAGATGATTAACTGCAGGATAGTAGACATGTACATGCAAATGCAGACAAGGGGTTTAGAAGTAACCTCCCGGACTCAGCAGTTTCCTCTCCAACATTTGCAAAATCGTTCTCTTCCCTAGGCTCCTGTGTCCAGGCTACGGCACGATGGGTCTAAACAGTCTGTCCCTTCAAGACTCCCGGACCAGGCCGCACACTCTTCAGTGTTGTCTGATCCAAGCGGATGGCTTTGTCCGGACCATCAGCGTGCCCTTCCACCTGGCCTTGAGTGACAAGAACAGCAAAAGAGCCCACGATCTGCATCTCGTCAAGAAGCTGTCTGGTTTACTTCATCATCGGGCTACAGTGAAAGGTACAGTAGGAGTGCATGTTGAAAGGATTTTAGTTTGGTCCTAAAATTTACCGTGAATCTACATGAACTTTTTTCAATGTTGCAGTCAAGTTTGTCACAAGTCCTTTCACAAGGCCGATCAAGAGTGCATGTAATAGGGTGAACAATGACAAAGGAATGCTTTGTTGGAGTTCATTTGTATACTTTGTGACTTTTTAATTCAGACTGGATGACTCGTGATATAATCTACTCCAAATTCAAACCTAGAATGTACTGATAGAACCATGTTTCTCACTTTTGTAAAGTTTGTTATTTGAATTCAGACTTGATAACTTGTAATAGATTTTCCCATGACACTGCTTCATTTGGTCTTTTCTTTTACCTAGAGAAATGCACTCCTGTGAATTGTTTGGTTCAAATTCAGACCTAGAATATATGATTATGTTTTTCATTTATGTGAACTTCAGAATGCAGTCCCAGTATTTTCATGTGAGGTTTCATTTTCAGTACTGGCAGTGGTATTGTTTTTTTTGGAGACATCTGAAGTTGTAGCTAGGGAACGCTAAAATGGCATAACATGTCCAGCAGAGATAGACGCTGTGTATATGGACCACAAGGTATAAATCTGCATATTTTGGAAATCTTCCTACTTTGCTCAACTCCCTATTTTGCTCAGTGCAACGAGAGAATGTTGTACATTGGAGGCTTTCAGCCTGTGAAGCATTTTCTCATTTATGTCACAGAGCCCCTGGACGAGGCAATTACAGCAATTCTAGTAGACATCAAGATATCATCCTACAAGCAGCAGGTTGGTCACGTTCATTTTACATGGTAACCACCTTCTTAGGAAGAGTTTGGTGAAGATATTACTGATAGCAAACAAGGATCATCCATGGGATCAGTGGTTCCGGGTCTTAAACAAGTCTGATATACCAGAACCACAGTCTCAGACAAGAATTACAGTCAGAATTACGGTCTGTCAAAGTTGAAAACCTGTTTGCTAAGTGTGTCCTTAGAAAGGTAGTCCACCAAGCACACAGCCTGACCTTAACCTTTCCATAAGTTTGAAATCTAGATCGTTTTTGGAGTTTGTGTTATGGACAGGCTCTTAAGTGAAGTCCTGTTAGCATGCCAGATTGTCTTCATATTCTATAATTTTGTTATGATTTTACAAACCTGACCATTTACTACATTTTTCCATGATTAGGCACTTGAGAAAGTCTTATTGGCCCGTGGCATGAGCCCATTGGTCCTCCTTCGAGTTGTCCGCTCCCTGTCGTCTCATCTCAGGGCCCAGGGACCTGATTGTCTGGACTACGAGGGGCAGTGTCTGCTACGCTACTGCAGCCTGCAGGAGGAACTGTTGCAGGTTTACACTAAGCTGCAGGGTCTGCACAGCCTACAGGAGATATCTGGACCCAGCGATGAGGCATCAACCAAAGTAAGAGAAACAAAAGATCAGGTTGAAATAATAAAAAATGTTCCAAGGGAGGGACTGATGAGGCCAGTCTATTGAGTGTTGAAGCAGTGAGCTTTTAGTACTCCGTCATCAATGACGTCAAATAGGAAGGCTGTGCTGACACGTCAGTAGCATGGGCTTTCTTCATGATGTGGCCAGTTTGCATGGAGCCTTGAGTTCAGCTTATTTATCAGACAATCTGAGATGAGAAGGTGCCTACCTATTATGTTATAATCACAGATATACTTTCGCCTTAAAAAATTAATCATGAGGGTAAAAAGATGGCATCTTCTTCATTTCCACACCTAGGTTTTTAGATTTTTTTACAGGGATTGCTTCCAATTTAGTTCAAGGCTGACTCATGAATAAGCCCAATTGGTCTGGCTCCATGAGTTCATGCACTTTCTAGGTTGCAAAATGCCCTCGCTCATCATGCACAGAGTCTACGGAGTCTTAACAATGCATCCTGTACGAAGAGATTTTTGCCACCGACAAGTATCTAGTTTCTGGTCTTTGCCTGTAGCATCCATTGCATTCCAGTTTATTGTGCTCTGTCTTTAATTATGACCACCCCCAGAGTGGCTTTAAAAATGGCAGCATTAGGAATATGTGCCGTCAACACTTGCACAGATTTATGCCATGGTACTGTCACTTTATTTTAGGAATTAGCGACAGCATTAGACATCCAGCCAGAAGACATAAGCTCATGGCATCAGCAGATCATAACGTACTTAGACGTCGCTCACCACTCCAAAGTCCACTTTGCATCGGACTACCAGATGGAGGCCTCGGCATTCCTGGGCTGCTTTCAGTCCTACGTTGAGCACCAAGGGACCAAGAAGGGTGGCCAAGATGGGGGAGGTGGTGAGACAGAGGACAGGGAGGAGGAAGGTGGGGCATCAAGAGGAGATGAGCTGAGGATGAGACTCAAGCTCAAGCCAAGCCTGACAGAGGAGTACTCGGTCAAACTAGGTCTGTGATCTGTCTCCAGTTTACTCTTCAACCCCTAACCTTTCCAGATTCTTTAAAATCCAGGAGATTTCAAGAATTTTGTAAGATTGTGGAAGGACTGTGGAGTCATTACTACTACGTGTACGTGTACTCCATGGAAGATGAGGCACAGGGAATACACATTGGTTTCATGCATAAAAGAAGATTTTAAAGGATTTTGGAAGGTTTCTATCAAAACGCCTTGGGAGGTACAGTGAATGAAACAGAATCAGATTTTGGTATGATTAAAAAAAGGCAGTTGTAGTCTTTTTTATGGAATCAACAGAGCATATTTGGCAATCTTCCCAGTGGGTCTTTGGTAGCTCTTACAAGGAGTGGAACAGCATAGTGGCGAGAAATAACTTTTAAAAGATTTTCTGGAACTGAATGATAACCATGCAACAGCTGGCAGCTCAAATGTATGCCCAAGTAGCTCCACAGTGTATCAGTGTAGTTATGATATAAAGTACTTCAAGACTAGGTGTACTGAGCATGGAGTTCTCTCATAAGGAGATTTTTATTATGCTGTAGTCACAGTTCTTGGTATCTGCCGTTGTGCTTGATTCTGTTTGCATGGTACCTGCCCCCAAACAGGAGATATGTTGAAGGATGTAAAAGATATGTTGTACATGTATGTTGCATTATTATACCCCGATGCAGTGTCATTGATGCTTTGATCTTGCATTGTACATTCATCCCTGCAGGTTTGTTTCTGTATGGAGCCTGTCTGAGAGGAGACTGCCCTGCTCATGACTTATGTGCAATTATCAAGAAGATAGATATCTCATCTGAGGAACTGACAGTGAGCACATTCAATCGTTAGATGCTGTGTCTTTTGGCTAAGAGAGATGAGGGTCCTGGTGGCTCCACAGTAACATGCATATTCATTACCTTGAGTCATGCATATCTTTGGATAATTCACAGCACCCTATTGGCCGAACGGAATGGTCGGGGTGTTGGATGATCTATATTGGGAACTTCGTGTTCATAAATTCTGTGCTATTCAAAGTGTCATTTCATGCTTTTTGAAAGGCATAAAGCCCTTGCCTGTGCACTGAATGTATACATGCCGTTTGTTTCTGTTGTAGATTTTACTGTTCAAAGTTTGGCTCCAGAACGAGCAGGATTTGCTGCGGCCTGTCTCACACACGGTGAACCTCCATTGCCTCTTGGGGGCGCTGTGCCATGTCACCGGCCAGAGCAGGCAGGGGAACTGCTGGCAGGAAGTTCAGGGTCTACTCAGCCATTCAGAGAGGGTTGGAGCTGCACTGATGGCAGCCGTAGTAGCTAGGCGTGTTGCCGTGGAAACAAGGGGCCAATTAGGAAACAAGGTAGGTGCAGCTGATTTGTTTCAGCTGTTTTTTTTGCACTCTGCAAAAGTTAAGTATAAACATTGAATAAGTTTGCATTCTTTTCAGGAAAAATTAATTTTTGTTTGCTTTATCTGGTAAGCAGTAATGATGTATTTGAAGTGGCTCCTTTGTCAGTATTGAACAACTAGAAGATACTTAACTCCTTGAGGAGTGTACAGAAATTTGGATTTAAAACTGAGCATGCTTGGTTGTTAGTCATAACTGCACAAGTTATCAATTTCTGACAAACCTGGGCTCTAGAGCGTCAAGTACATGTACTTTATTTTGATACCAAATTAAATTTCCCAATAACTGAAGCTCTCATGTGCTGTCTTTAACCACTTTGTGCTGGTGGCAGTTATCAATGTTGATGATGCTGGGGTAGGATAATTATCATTTTTTTCTGTTTTCAAAATTCTTTAACCCCTTGACGACAGGAATTTCTTTCGGAAAGTTGACTCCAAGAATTCCAGCCTCGCTTTGCCACGAAGGCAACCTGCCAAACCGCAAATTCTCGGTTTGTGGCCCTGCGTGCTCTGCACGCTTTGAATCACATGGTGAAAAGGCTGATTGTTTGGTGGCACGCGGCCCTACTCACGCTTCCACATTCCCGTTGCCTCTTTTCAAAGTTGGGACAATTGTGAAGCTGGTGATTATGATGCAAATTTGGTCTTTTCATTTCTGGGCTACACACAAAGGCCAATTACCATATATATCAGAGCAAAGGTCTGCCTTCTTTCACCGTGTTGGCTCGAGCGTGGGCCCAGAATAATAGCTGAAAAGCGGGCTGAGGATCTAAATTATTACGGCATTTCTACCTGCGTCCCGGCGCGAAGGGGTTAAAAATTCATATATTTATTTACTGGACACTTACACCCACACAAAGGACTGTCTGGTTCCTACTTTAATATGACAGACAACATCTATTGACACTGGAGTATTTCAGCCAGGCCTGCCGCCATGTAAAAAGAGCCCAGAATTTGGGTTGTTACGTAATTTTCTTTTGCTCACGAAACTGGCTCAGTGCGCTGGTGACCTCTTTTCAGTGGGGGCCAGATTAGCGTGCAGCGGTGCTGTGTGGCTCATAGCTGCGGTGGTGGAGCGCCTTTTGTCCCCGGTGGTAATCCACTCGCACTAAATCCCCAAAACCGTGGTATACTGTTTCAAAACAAGGCTGGATTATCTCCACCATTGGGAGTGAAAAAGTGTTGGTGATGCCCCTCAACCTGGTCTTTTGTTACGAGTACGGTCTTTTATTACAAGGCCCTGCTCCTTTTGTCTGATTTCGGAGACCTCGGCCACGCGTAAAGAATACGTGTCCGGTACCGGAAACCCTGGTGGCAAGTGGTTAAATGTGCTCCTCCATAATGTTTCTTGTCTCTTCTTTGTCAACTTTTTATTTAGAGCTTGGAATCCACGGAAACCAACAAGGCCGATAGCAGTGACACACCTAGGATGACGAGCCAAGACTCAGGGGGCAGCCCCATGGATGTGGACACGCCCAGCTCCGATTGGGTGGACGTGACCTTTGACACAGAGTTGTGGGACCAGTTAGCGAGACGCTTGGAAGACATGCTTGCTCTCAGCTGTCTGGTGCATGCCAAACCAAGAGAGGTAATATGAGATGGCCACATACATATTGTGATACATCATCCATGCGGATTATATAAATCTGCTCACTTGCACCGAGGATGGGTGCCAGTGAGCAAGTGAGGATTGCATTCAGTGGAGGCAATGAGAGAAATGGAATTCTATGGAGGAACCATTTCTTTCAGTCTAGGGTGGTGACACATAGTGTGTACTGAAGACGATGCAACAAAGACAGTGTACAGAAAGATGCCCCATTGCCTCCCCACCAGCTGTGCTTCTGGTGTGTATACATGTACATTGCAAGTTATAGAGAGTCTTGTCTTTAATCTAGGAAAGAAAAGTTACGTCAGTGCTGTCTGTCTTTATACTGGCATTGGCTCTGATAGGTAATCAGAGAGTATGCTTTTGACATTTGCTTAACATCTAATCCAACAACACAGTTGATAAAACTTGTGTCACATAATCAGCAGACTTCATTGTAATAAAAATCTGACCAACTCAGCTCCAGTAAGTGTGAGCAGTAAGCTAGCCTTGATGTTGGGCGTCCTCTCCTGTCTTGTTCCCAGGGCTCTTTCTCTAATCCTGGGAGGGCTCACAGCAAGGCATGGTCTGCCAGCCAGGACACTGGGGCAATAGTCAGTGAGGGTCAAGCCATCGAGGTCTCCATCAACAAGATCCTAGAGGGAGGAAAAGGTCAGTGAGAGGAAGGGTCAAGATTCAAAGGTCATACCAGTTAGAGTACTTAACGTAGGCCGGTTCATTTCTCAGGCAAATGCAAAAGTGAAGCAACGTTGACATCACAAAACTTTTGCAGCAAAATTTGTGATTAAATGTTTTCAACTTTTGATCTGGCATTGCAAAATAGGTTTGTGCTCACTTCCATGCCAAGCATGAACAGGCCTTTCTTATGCATTGAGAAATATGATTCGTAGAGTGATTTTGTCAGCTTCTGTTGTTGATTGACTGATATACTTTTTCCAAGGATCTCAAGAGGAGATGAAAACTTTATTCAAACTTGCCTTTATTTGAGAGCATTTGTTTGTTATTAGTATGTACATTTCTGTTACACACCATTGGAGTAATTTAATCTTTCCTGCATAGCATTCACATGTACATGTACATATCTAGTTTACCTCAGGAAATGGTTGAGATGAAAATAAATACATAAAGATATTCAAGTTCAAACAAATGTAACTGGTTTGATGACTTCTGAAGTTAAAGATCCTTCTCATGGTATTTAATACAGTTTGTCAGCAACAGCCACATTTTTATCAGTCTTTTTTGGGATATAGGTGTCATAGCTGAATATGTAGCTAGATGGGTGGCCCAGCAGGGTGTGCCCCCTAGCTTCTTGTCAAACTGCTCAGGAAGCAACCATGCATTTGGAGGTGCATCCAATGATGGAATGATTCTTGACGATGATGCGCGACAGGTGCAAGGTCTGTTCATTTGGATATTTCACTCTGTTTTTTTTGTGCAGTAACAGTTGTTTCCATTAAAAATTGTTTTTCTAGAATCATCATCTGAGACAAAGTTACAAGTGCATCTTTATGCTATGACTTGTATCTGTGAACATGAAAAGTATGACTTGGAATGCAGAATAAAAGTAAACGTTTTAGGAAAAATTATGTTCTTGCTGCTGGAAACAGGTGCCAATTTGTAAAAGCATTCGCAAAGTACATTGCAAAGTCAACTTAGAATTGGTGGATTTAAACTTTTAATTAACTTTTTGGATTTCGTTCAAACCTTTTTAACTTGCATTAAGTCCAACACTTCAATCACAGTGAGTTTTCATCAAAGTACACATCAAACAGGTTGAGTTTTCATCAAAGTACACGTCAAACACATTGAGTTTTCCTCAAAGTACACATCAATCACAGTGACTTCTCATCAAAGTACACATCAATCACAGTGAGTTTTCATCAAAGTACACATCAATCACATTGAGTTTTTATCAAAGTACACATCAATCACAGTGAGTTTTCTCAAAGCACGCACCAATCACATTGAGTTTTCATCAAAGTACACATCAATGACAGTGAGTTTTCATCAAAGTACACATCAATCACAGTGAGTTTTCATTAAAGTGCCCATCAATCACAGTGAGTTGTTATCAAGGTGCGCATCAATCACATTGAATTTTCATCAAAGTGCACATCAATCACAGTGAGTTTTCATCAAAGTACACATCAATCACAGTGAGTTTTCATCAAAGTACACATCAATCACAGTGAGTTTTCATCAAGGTATGCATCAATCACATTGAGTTTTCATCAAGGTACGCATCAATCATAGTGAGTTTTCATCAAAGTACACATCAATCACAGTGAGTTTTCATCAAAGTGCCCAAGGTTTTTTACTCTTTTCTTTCCCTTTCCCCTACAGAGTTGCTGCAAGCATTGTGTCTTAGGTTCCCTCGAAGTTTGGCTCATGACATAATGCAAGCTCACTGTGCATGGGAGTACGTGGTCCAGTGGAACAAGAACCCAGAGGTGAGATATGGTCGGTCTCATGCAGCTTGACGTACGTGTACAGCTGGCAATTCGCATCACCCTAATGGTCAAAGAGGCATGTAACACGTGTACCACCTGTCCACATGCATTGTGCCTCTGCAGTAATGGCTTCTAATTCTGGCTGTTGAATCCACGCCCAGCGGATCAGAAGACAGCGTGTTTTGTTTGGTACTCACCACATAGGAGCGCAAGTATAGGTGCATTTGATGCAGAGCACGCTGAGTAGTACACGTAACTAATTTATCCCGGCATGTATGGTCTTTGCGTACACGCAGAACGCGTGCAAGAACCGGCTTGTAACCACCTGTCTTTCTTTTCACCGATTGGGGGTGCACTTCAACTTGGAGCGGATTACACTGTGGAGGTCTATGTGAGAGTAACAGTCTTGTAAGAATAAATTTGCTAAATGGGGCAGCGTGCATGCTGACATAAGTTGGTGTCATTTGCTTCTCTGTAGATACTTTAGCCATCTGTGAAGGAATTGAACCATTTTTTTTTCGTTGATATACTTCAGCTCATGTTTCAAGATTTTCTTGCTGTGACAACAGTGTTTTTGGGTTGGGGAATGTATATGGTTCAGATTGTGTATTCTATATTTGATTCATTACATCATTTTATGGAAAGAAGATGTGTCATTTGTTGCCAGGTAACAGACTTACTCAAGTCAGCCCTGGGTCACTTGCAGACGATACGTAATCCTCTACTTCAACATGGTAAGTATGCAAATGAGGTAACATGCTTTGGTGCGACTGGTCAGAATAATGGGAGATGTGTGCAAAAGACACTTGCGAATACTACACAGTACCTTCTTGTGTAACTATGCACGCTCTGTGCTCAGAAGGAAACAGATTCTATACAAGAGAATGCATTAATGTCGTGGTAATTCAAGTGATGAAGTGTAAATGCGTTATTTTTTTTCAATCTTGTGTCTGCATTGTAGGCATAGCCAGCATGATGTGGCATACCTTTACTGTCAAGCGGGTCTCTTCAACAGCTTTCCTCATCGACAAAATTGGCAAAGCACCCAAGGATAGACTATGTCGGAAGGTGAAAGGATACATCTTTCATTTCAGTTTCTGTAATCTTCCTTTGTAGTTGAATTTCAAATGTTTCTTTTTTCTTGTATAATCCCCTATATTTATTACTTTTCCAATCTAGCTGTTGATAGCCACCTGTTCTTTGTTTTTTCAAACACACCTGAAACCTTTGGCCATTTTTCATATTTTGAGCATTCTGTTTTTGCCTCCAGGACCAAGGTTTCGTCATCTGTTTTTCACAATCCCGGTACACTGTGCGACCTTCTACTTTCCCTGCATTCCATGATTAATTTCTTTGTGCACTTCATTTTCAGGATGTCGGTATCAGTGATGTGTCGTTAGAGTCATTCATTGGACTTTGCTGTGAGTTACTGGACATGATTTATGTGGTAGGTTGCTGTATGTGTGTTTAATAGAGGAATTGTAAACCATATCCATCCATCAAACCCAAGCAGTTCCCAACCCACTCAGGGAATGCTTGTGTCTTCCTACAAGATACTTTGACATGGATCACATCTCTCCTGTAAGGGCAGAGATGAATGCAGTGTTTGGAACCAACAGGTATTGGTGCTGGAAATGTACATTTAGGAGTAAATCTGATGAACAGGAAGGTTAATGGTATGTTACCTTATGCGCCAATTTGATCGATGTCTGAACTTTGTAAAAATGCATTTTTTTGTTTCAGTCTGAATTGTCCACAGTGCACATACAAAAAAGCAAAAGCAAAATAAACAGATTAGATTTTTTAAAGAAATGTGGATGGGTTTACAGCGTTCTACATAGCACATAATTCTTCATCATCTGAAGCGTAATTTAGTCTTTTTTTTTCCCAAGTTTCAATTACATGTTGTTCTGATTTCTAGCAACAGTAAAACACACTTTCCCTTACGCTTTCCCTCTTGTCTCCTTTGCATAGGCCAATATATGAACAGTCACCCACTTAGGAAAAAGCCAATCATTATCCTGGTTTGTACCCCTGCAGGTAGAGACCGAGTCTTCCCTGGTCCCCTCCCTGGAGATGGAGGAGCTATGGCAAGACATTCAGGGCCCCACACCGCTAGCTGAGTTAGCTGTCAGCCAGCCGCTACCAAACCACTACATGGTGGATCTACACAAGCAACTGACTACATCATTACATGCAAGTGAGTGTACCCTGGCCAACCCCACATCAAAGGGGCAACTGCTTTGCTAGGAAAGTTGGGCCTGAGTTATACGGACATCAATTTGTCCCAATAATGAATTTTTGTGTTCAACATGTGTGTAGTCCCAACACTTACGGTGCCAGTATGTGTGGACTTACTACCAACCCCCACGTACAAGAAAAATTTTTCTGAATAGAGGTTCATATTGTGATAACCTGTTTTTGTCCTAAACCTTAATTCTGGCTGTCAAAATGCGAGAGTGTTACTCATAGAATGAGTTTCATTTTCTATACTGTTCAACACTCAAAACTTCGGTTAACCCATTCGCTATGGATGACTGCTACTACCGCACCGTTGTGAGGATTAGTGCATACCACGCATACAGTCTATTCACCATGCAGCTGCTGGTTCAATGGGCCCTGCTGCTGGACAAAGCCCTCTATTCAGGGCATACCACAGCCCAGCAGTCGCGGTCAAATAATCCCGCCATGAAGGGGTTAAAGGCGCGAGCATCAGCCGAAATAATTCTGAGCGACACTTTGACCCCAGATCAATGCATTTTGTGGGTTTTTTTGCTTTTCATCAGTTTTGGTGTTCAACATCAAGTCCATCAAGCCACTTAAGGTCTTGTTTGACTACAAAGCTAGGAATGCCTTCTTCAGGGACCTAGATGCCCCTGTCATGCAACCCACTGGAGAGGTCGACCAGGGACTACAGAGGAACAGAGAACAGGTCAGCCAAATTCTGCTAGAGGTCTCAGGTTCAAGTCCTGCTTCGGTCAATGTCTTTGTTCATCTTCACAATTACTATTCAAGCACCAAGTCAGTTTCTCTATGTGGTTTGTTTGATGATGTGGGAAACTCGATTCCAATCAACCACATTCTTCAAACTGTTGAAACTCAATCAGTCATTTTCTGTAAAATGATGGAGCTCAATCCTAATTGGAAAGTTGAATCCTATACTGTAAACTGTAACATTAGATTTTACAAAAAGGTGCCTGACTTTACCATGCTTAGGATGAATGCAGCAGCATACTTAATGAATCTCAAAACTTATCCAACAAATTGAACAATTCCGACAAGGAATGTCACTGCTTTTATTGTGGTTATTTGCTCACAATCTCATAACAGTCGTAGGAAACTATCATGTTCAATTTTCTTAAGAGTTTGGATGCAGTGTGTGTCCTTAGAAGGATGTGGGCGGGGGGTCAACTTTTTCTGAAATTGGTATTGAAAGTGTGCCAACAATTGCCTTCCGGGTTTTTCCAGTTCATGATGAGGATCATCACAGCTGCTGTAGAAAGTCTCCCTCCGAATCACTCTGTGGACCCCAAGGACGCGGAGCCCATCTGCCAGTCACCGCCCATCATGCCGTCCAGCCCCGGTCCCCTGGACATCCGCAGACTCCGCAGGAGTCACCCGGCTCACACCTGGCCGGGGACTGCGGTCCAGCTGGCCATAGCCTTTGGCAGTGATGTAGACGGTCTGAAGAGACACCACGTCTGTGAGCTGTACAAGAGTGGATATGATGCCATTGGACAAGAGGTAAAGTACTGAAAAGTAGTTAACTTCAGAGACAATGTAGCTGAAATGAAACAGTAACCAGACTTGCAAAATCCACAGGACCACGTTGAAACATTGTATCCGAAATTTGTTGTAAGCGGAACGCAGTGCTATGGCTTCGGTGCATTGTTGTACAATACCATGTGGGGACAATGCATATGCACATGTATGTGTGTGCATGTATGTGCATACACGTGAACGCGTGGTTGATGTTATATCAAAAAGATCTTTCGGTTATAATTCATCAAATATATTGTGATGTGTTTAGAATAATAAAATTCACTGTCATCTGAAAACGTGTTTAATGTGCATGCGAGATTAAAAAAAGCAAATACACGTGAAAGCACAGATCGAGGGATTTTCAATCGCCATGAATGACAACAAAGCTAAATGGCATGCACATGTAAGCCTGTGTGTACCGTTTTGAGTATGAGCAGTACATCTTCAAATTATATCCATGAACACAGAAAACACAAACATAGACGTGAGATCAATTTTTGTGAATGAACCTACAGAAAAATTTGTGATGGCATTGTTTTTTCGACTTGCAACCGTAGAGCTGCATTCGTATATGAAGTACATGTACATGAACGTTCGCGACCTTTTTTGGCAGGAACTGTACATTGACTGGTTGCCGCAATTCCCTCATGCCTTCTTTGGCAACAGTTCGGCCCGGGGGGAACCAGTGTGATGCACTGCACACGTATTTTCACCGCTGCAATTTGCAAACACTTGTTATAAATGGGTCGTCAACAATGGCTTTTCAGGCAACGGAGTCACGAAAACCATTCGTTGTAACAGGAATTTCATACCATGCGATTTCGCTGTAACAGATTTTTTCCCCATATAAATGTGCACGTTTTCAACGGGACCACAGACTTGTGTCTGTTATAACTGGAATTTCGTTATGGCCGATTTCGTAATAATGAGAGTCAACTGTATTTGTTATAATATCGAGCTTTTGAATAGTTTGATTGTATTGTAAAAGCAATGATGAAATTCTCAAGAAAAGAATATGCGACATATCTATATATCAGGGTTTATCAAATACGGTTTATTCAGTGTTTGGCTGTAATGATTTGAAAAGCAATAGGCATTAATTCAGGTCATATATATATGTATGAACTTTGAGCATTCATGACCTTTGGAAGACAAGAACGCGGGCCTTTGTGATACAAAAGCAGGCCCAATATGAGCACCCTCATTTTACCACCTGTATTTCATGTCATGAGTGTTCTTTTATAATCGGTTTGCCACTCTTTTCTTGTCACAGCAGGGTTCAATGACAGTGAAAGTAATCCAAAATTATACAAGTGACAGACAGCTCATATATATTTGTGTTTCACACGTGAACATTTGTTGGGTATTGGTGCTATACATGTACGTGTACATAACCACCAAATCTGTAGATGAACTATTAGGTAATGTTCCGTTTTGAATATTCAACAGATCAAAGCAACTTGGGTAGACTGCACCCAGATTTTGAGGTCAGCTGAATTGTGTCTTTCATATTCAACAGGTTTTAGTGACTGTAACAGACCACACTCAGATGGCCATTGGGCTAATCAATGTAATAGGTCTCCGTTTAGCCCAGGTGTTTATTCTAGATGTCAATCCTGCCAGTGTTGCCCGACAGTCTTCCCTTCCAGCCTCCCTCATGACATGGCTGAAAGTGTTGGTAAGAAGAGCTAGTAATCGATAGTTTGAAACAAAAGTGATCTGCTTTAGTAATGTGCAGCTTTGTCTGACAAACTAGGCATCAAGTGTCCAAAAATCACACCCTCTTTTGTTCCCACTCAGAGCAGATAGACCAATTTCAGCTCCAAGTCATTGTGCACTCAAATGTTGGATCCATTACTGAGCCAGCTATTGTACAAGCAGCTTACCCCTGGTTTCATTTTCATTGGTATATTTCTGCCCATCTCCTACATACTTATTCAAGAAGAAATAACTTTGAAACACATAAAAAGATTTGAGAACGAACCCCCAACGGTGTTAATGAGTATCAATGACAAGTGATGCTAAAACTGTTCAGGGATAGTTCAAGTAAGACCAGTAATTGGAACTCTGATTTTTTTTCACTTACCTTTTTGGAAAACACATGATAGTTCCAAGCTAATGTGAACTATCCCCAAATCAGAGTTGAGGTCATCTTGATTTCCAAACACAGGCTAAAGACTCCAACCTGCGATGCCCCCATCCACCCATTCCAGACACTGCTCATCTGGTCAGCAAAGCCGTCGGTCTGCTCCCAGAGACACACCCACAGTACGCTCTGGGACTGCAACTTGTAGAAGCTGTGGGATCACTCACATAAAAGAGTTCTCGAACCAGCTTGACAAGCACTACACGATGCAGAGTTCAGAAACACCATCAGGAATGATCTCTTTCTTAGCAACACATCGACGGTGAAATTTTTAGTAAGCTTGGACGTGAACTCCAGACCATTGATAGGCCCGTATGCTGGAGAACTGGTGTTCAGATGAACCCATTACTTGGGGCTCTTTTTCCACACAAGATGTTTGAATGAGTTTTAAGTTCTTTTTAATTTTCACAATCAGCAAACAGTTTTGAGTAAGAATGATATTTGAGTAAGAATGATATAAAATAAGCTTTATAGAATGATGAATTTGGCCTGCAAAATACATTGTCCAAATCTATAAAAAGAAGGAAAGTGTGCCCAATACCAAGCCCAAGATCCAGGCATGAGCAACAGTAGCAGCTGTTGTGCAATGCAAAAGTTCTGCCTTCTGGTTTGACAAACCTCCCCCCTCCAGTCAGGGAACAGGTCTGAGTGAACTGCTAAATTACCATACTTACAAAAATGTTGAAGTCATCCTCTAAGATATCCGAGTTGTTTCAAGACAACTAACATCTGGAAATCTCAAGTATTGCACTAGACATTTATCAAGTAAATATCTTGGATTTGTTTGATCCTTAGCTAAGGAGACAGGGTACACAAGTGACAAGTATGCTATTGGAATCTGTGGCAAATATACTGTAAAAGAGAATACACAGTTTTTGTTTCAAGATGTACTTTGCATTGTGGAGATGTTAATTTTCGACAGTTTTTGTTGTTTTATTCAATAGTTTTTTGTCAGTATTCATGATTGCCATTTATTGTTGCTAAATCCTACATCATTTGGCCATCTTGTTCAACTTTTTATTTGGCTTTGAAGTAAAACAGAGGATACATCTTGACTTCAGAGACTTGGAGTTTTGTATCGTCATTAACTATGACAGAACCTTAAAATCTCAGCTTTGGTTTGGGATCATGCGTCAAGGTTTAGATAGATCTACAGTCTGTTGATCAAACCAAGCAAATCATATTCAGAGACTAATGTCCCTCTCCCTTGAAAGTCTGTCTTTGTCTCTCTTGACCAGCTTGTAGGTACCATTTGGTTTCTCTTTCTTTTTTTTTTTTAAGTAATATTACTTAGGAACTTTTTGCCATCGTCACATTACAGTGCACTGATGTAATCGTATGCAGCCTATAATCGGCGGTGTGATTGTGCATTTCTTGAAGCCAGTTCGTTCTGTCGTTTTGGCTCTCAGACTGTTGTGCCTCTGGAAAAACTGTCAACTTCTTCCTGTTAATGAGAAAATAGGCTTCAGAGTGCTTCACAGTCACTAAATATAGATGTGTCTGGGTACATGACCATTATACACCCTACAGCTAAAGCATTTAGCAGGTGCTGTGAAAAACCATCAGGTAGTAGGTTTGGTGTTGCAACAGCTGGTGCAGTGATTTCACTGTGGCAAAGGACATTGTATTGAACTCAACTGCTTGGATTCATCTGTAGATGTCATTTTGATTTGATAAAACTACCATAATTCTCAGTTGAAACCTCTACATGTTCGCTTTTTAAATATGATAATGCTTCCACTATTTGTAATAAGCTTACTGTGTCATACAAACAAAAGTAATGTAAAACATAAGTCAAGTAAAGTTACATTTAAATGCTGTAAATATTGGGTTTTTTTATATGTTGACCTTTGACCCTGGCTTTGGTTCAAGTAGATTCCGAACCCCCTCTCATTGCGTGTAGTTCTGTTTTTGACTTTCATTCAGAAAATTTGTTTTCTCTGTCTTTGGTTTTCTGTCTATTGAATAAAAACACTTCTTTCAGCTGAAATTTTATTTTGTTCAAAGAGCATCAAGGTTGTAATTAGGATGATTTATGCTTATTTTTTATTCCACTTGCCAATATATTGTAATACTAAAAATGCTTGGATGAACATGGTTTCTCGCGTTACCTTTTGAAAGAATGCACTATTTGAAAATTTAAAACATGGACAAATGCAGTCTGAATACAATTGCATCTTGTATGATGCACAAATAAATTATGAATGTTCAATAATAATTTTGTCAGTAGTAAATAAAAGATTCATTAAATATCTGCAAGTAACATGGGACAGCAGAAGTGTTTTGTCCATTATTTGTCCATTTACTGACGTCATTTTATTAATTCTGCCGATGGGAGAATCAGTGAAATTTGACGTTTACAAGTATTTTCACCATTCCACAAGTTGAGTCATTGATCTGCTGGACAGTAAGATTTTTAACAATTTTTTTCGGTCTATTTCCAATCTAAAGTATGATCTGTAGGTGCACAGAAAACTTATTCTTGAAAAAAAATGATTATTCTGAAAAATTTGGGTATGAATTACAATGGCACTTGACACTGCTCTCCAGATGACAAAATGACTCGGGATCTGATTGACAAAATGATGCATTGGTTAAAAATTTCCTAAAAGAAAAAAATCACCATTAATGTCACCATTAAACAAGGAAATTTTTCCTTCATTTATGTTTTGATGTAAATTTATTGCAACAATTTCTTTGCACTGCTCACCTCCTCCAAGGCTTACAATTCACAGAATTTCAGGATTAATGGTCTTTAATACTTCATGACAATAAAATGAGATTATACAACAATACTACCAAGCAGCCAGAATAAGAATTTTTAAGTATATAATTTAGTGAAAAGGCAAATCAAGTATAGTTATCACAACAGCAGAATTCAGGTATCATATAGAGTATATTAAAATAAAGCTCTGAAAAGTTATTTAAATTAATTACAAATGGAAAGTGTCGAGCTGGCATGAACCATGTGAGGGTACACATGTGGATCTAAAATGCATTATGAACAAAGTCTGCACTTGGACATCTTTATGTTTGACTTCCCCTCATGAATTTCATCTCGCATTTTAGTATTATCCAGGCTGGGCCGCAACCCTGTAACTACAGCAATGCATGTACACTTTCCATTGATCATAATATACAACAAATAAATCAATATTCATGTTATCAAGGTCATGTAAGTTGTAAGAGATTGAGCCATATTCTCAATGAGCACATTCACTTGAAATTTCAGAATTCTCAGGAAAAACCATTTACTCAGAAATACACCAGGGATGTTTATACTTGACATGCTTGATGTTTAATTTTTTGGGTAGTTACACATGATTACATAGAGTGACACAAAAACTATAAAAAGGGCCAAAGGACAAATCCATTTGATAATGCACAAATAGTCCATCCCAATAAGCGTGAAGCTGGAACAATGCTTGGTAAATATTTGATGAGTGGGTACTTTCAATAATTTAAACTCTTGCCAAACTATGTTAAAAATATACCAGCAATGGAATGCCGTTTTAGCCAATACCGTCTAATAACACCAAACGAAAAATGACAAGCTTGATCTCGGTCCAAATTGCAAAGATTATGTCTTTGTTTCCGCAGCTTACATTTTGTAAAGCCTCCGTGGACAGGTGTAAAGTGAAGAGGTGATGGGCCGAAGGATCAATATCCTTCCAAAATGTCTAATCTCAACAAAACTAATTACGTGCTACTCTCAGTGTGATTGTGCAAAGGCATTAAAAGATGTTACAAGGGGCAAAAAGCGTACACATGTACATTAGGGTTTCTATCCTTAAGAGAGTCATCTAGTGTAAGGTTTCAAAGCTCCAAATCCCCAATTTTCAAATTCCAAGCACCTGAAAAATATCAGGATTTGTACCCTCTAAATTCCCCCCCCCCGCTAATGCCACTGCATTTGAACACTATGAGTACATGTCCGCATGTCTTATCTCCATCCTAACATGTTCAATTTCTAAGGATGGATTTACGTCAGGGACATGTTAATGTTCGATTCTTTTCAAATATTCTACTTAGAACCATTAGTTGAGGCACACTGCGCAGGGCTTCCATTTTGAGTTGTATACTTAAGAATGTTGAAATGACGGGGCAAATTTCATTCAGTGACATGGCACAGAAATTTGCACAACATGGGAATCACCTGCCTGTGACAAGACCAACGTATGCCAGACAGCAAAAACATGGTTTCGAAAACTGTTCTAGTTGAACATACTCTATTAAAAGGTGCACTTTCCAAGAGTTGTATTTATATTCACTCTCAGTAGCGTATTTGATGAAAATGATATGTCGGGTGCAATGACGCAATCTGTCAATATGAGCCATCGCTTAATCTTTACGTGATCAATAGATCTCATCCCACAGTATGTCGATATTTCTGCCATCAGCCAATGACCTCTTCCTTCAAATTCACAATTATGAAAGGCTTTTTTCAAAAAGGGAAGCACAGTTGGAGATTTCATGTAGGATCAACCAACTGTGCAGGGCAATCGTGCATATTAACCAATCACACCCCAGTGTACGGGTGTACATGTACTGAGGCTTAATCCACTTTCACCATCACAATGCCATCACACAACAAATGAGGGGTGTGTCTTAGGTAAACCATTCTTTACGCATAATTATCAAGTCATTTCACAGCTAAGCAGTATCATATCACATCGGTGCTTATTCTGATTTTTACATTCAAACATTGAACGAGTTTGTAGTACTGGCGATGAAGGGTACTGCATATACGATGTAAGGTTTCATATTTTACAAACTTATAAAGATACTGTGGTGTCAGGTTACATTCATCCAATCCTTTATCGATAAATCCGGCAAAAATTTGAAGTGAAAAAATACAAGTACATACATGAAGGACTAAAATGATGAATATTCATAGTGATGTACAAGTACTCTGACCAGTTAGAAGTTACGAAAGCAAAGTGATGTTAACTTCTAAATGATAGCATTTTGTTCAGAGCTGCCATGAATCTAATGGATTTATCACTTTGAGTAAGAGTACCTTTTAAATTCAAGACATAACTATTATCTTGTTTGGACTGTATACCAAGTAGCTAAAATGGACAGTATGGAATATTCAGTCCATTGGCCATGATGGGGTCATTCCTCAGCTATTTCTGGGTCAGATTTCTCACTAACTCAAGCAATATGCATAATACTGCCATTTGAGTCCCTCACTTCACGTGACAGGTTCATCTCAAATTAAAAAATAACTTTAATTGTACTATTGCACTTAGAGAAACAATGGAGGGATATTACATTATCATGTCCATGTACTTTCCATGTCCTATGGCTTATTGTAAAGCAGCATGCTAACAGGGTTTGCTGCACACACCCACAACAAAAAAACAATCACAAGTTACAACAGATACACGTAACTGGTTTCAATATGCAGTAAAACTGTGCATGCACATACTGAATGGCAATGCATTTCACTGTAGTCAAGGAACTTGAGCAATGTTAGAAATACTACGTGGTACATGTCTACATGTCCAGTATGGGTGGGTACTGCCTGGTGGAATTGACAACTAAATCGCAGTACGTGATGAATGGATCCAGACCATTCATACAATGTAGTTATACTCAGTAACATTAGTACTGCACAGTTTGCAGCCTGAAGATGTTTAATATCATCTGATGTGCCATTCTCTGTTCTCTGAACTGGCCCTTATGCTACATGGCAGTGCAGTGTAAAAAAAATGGATGTGTAAAATACTGCCAAAACACTTACTAGAATTTACCATTGTGAAGCGGGCAGCCAGTAGCTCTACATTAGAGGAGACATTTCTAATTTGTGTCATAATGAAATAAATGGTACAGCATCATTCTGACCTCATTTGACTGACAGTTCTTACAATGTAATCCTCTCCACAATCCAACAGATGCTTCAGCCAATAAAGCTTAAGTTTCAAGGAGACAAATGTACATGTACATACCCTACAAAACTAGAAAGCCTTCCCTTGTTCCAGCAAATATGAGCAAGTACTTTTACATCCTGTTTTATCATGAAATAATGAGGTGCAGTACTGTTTCAGCTCATCAGTGTTATCTGAATTGTCTGTCCTTACGGCAGTATTCTTGTGACCTAGTCTTTGACTGTTAATCACTGACGGTCCAATACTTCACCAGATCCAAACCAAGTAACTCACCTGAGTGAGTTTGATGGCAAAGTGGGTAAGACATCTACATGGTCAAGTGGGAGGTCATGGGTTCAAGTCACACTGAATGTTTTCACACAAGCTTTTGGAGAGCACTGAACATGAAATGCTAATTCAACATTGTCAGTTAAACGAACGGGCTCCCACAGAAATTTGCAAGCCAAATTCCATGACTTTTTCCAGGACTAACATTATGAAGACAATTTCCATGACATTTAATGCCATTTTTGCAAAAAAAAGTTGTTTGGTTTTATGAAATGGAAGACTGCCATTACCACAACTATAGGCCGCCAAGATGACACCTGTAAATATATCATTCTGTTATTAAAAGGGGCCCACAGCCAATCAAAAATAACCCTTGCAGGGTCTTGATTTCCATGACTTTTCTGTTACTTTTTGGTTTTCTCAGTAAACAGGATTCCATGGCATCCTATTTTCTATTCCTTATTTTTCATGACTTTTTCAAGATTCTCTAAACAACTTTTTCCTAGGATGCTCCATGAATTTCCATGACCCTGGGAACCCTGGAACATTGAACATTATGACTACCCTCTTGAAGATGATTCCGGGGCACTTCACATTTGGTTCTCCCTAACCAGAGGTAGGCTACTCAGAGTTCCTGTTAGCTACTGTGGGTACTTTAGACTGAGGCAACCAATTACACAGCTTAAAATGAACTAAGTGTTCACAGGAAGTGCAGATAATCAGGAAATACTGACTGCTGAACTATCAGGGGTAATGACATTTTGAATTCCAATAAAAGTGTTATCTATAGTGCGAATGCTACCATACAAGTAGTTATGTTAGCATTCATCTCCCAAAAAAAGTGGAGGGGGGCGGGGGGTGAACAGAACTGTGAAGGAAGTCTTCATTGCCAGAATGACCACATACATGTACCTACTGAACACTGGCAACTGTGTTGGCACATGAAAAAATCAAACACTCTAGGTCTAATCACGGCTGGAGTTTTACTCAGTAGAAGCAGTTTCCATGTGCTCGGTTAAGCATGCTCATTTCTTTTCTTTTTTCACCTTTAGCCTGGGTCCATCTGGACAAGTCACTGTGATTCAATACTCCTTGTTGAGAGACTCAATGATGACAAAACATAACTCTATTTCCTGGAGGGTGGATTAACCCATGAATGTACATGTCCACCATGAACTGATTTTTGAAACCAATGTTGATGTACAAGGATTTAGGATATCCCTAAATTGTACATGTACAAGACATTACTTCTCCATGGGGAGACAGGTGGTAAAGTATGCAGTACTTAGTCCTATTCAGCACAGAATCCCAATCACAGACATTCTATTTCCAGGAGGAAGGAGACACTCTAGTTTGTAATAATGTAGCTTTTTTTGTCATTCAGGTGCCTCATTTTCCTGATAGCCACGTATGGAGATATTACCGGGAATACCTGCAAACAGCATGGGTGGTGTCATTCCTGGTACCCCGTAGCCTGTCGGGTAGCTGCTACTGCGAACGATGGTTCCATAGCCCACATGGGGAGTACCGTTGATGGGTGTGCTTGGGATGGACATATTTTCCCCTTGATAGCTTACCAGAAACAATGCAAAATGTGAACAAGTCGTTAATCTTGTGTTCACCACTTCAAAATAAGATTTTTTTAACAAACCTTGCATGAAATTAAAAACAGGAATGCTTTCACTTGACCAAACTAAAGAAAAGATTTCTGAGATACTGTCATCATTTACACTTATGGAACATGAACCTGAATTGGGTAACACAGTGACTGAACAGGGCTAATACACAAGGAAATGACCAGTCTAGCAGTGTAAATACATGTAATGCAATCACAAGGTAGTAAGATACTGGTTTGATTACAAGTCTCCCAAGCCAAGAAAGTAAATAGAACAAATATTCATTTCATTATCTGATCATTTCTTTGAAAATGACTGGTTGAGTCATTCAGACATTGTAGTTGATAATATTTTTACATTATGGCATATTTGGCAAACAGCTTCACTTTTATTTCTTTTTAACTTACACACAATTCTCCAACTGTAAATTTACCACTTGTGTTAAGGCCATTATTAGGCTGTCACAACTTTCCACAAGAAATCAAATCTTACAGTTTGTTATGCAAATCAAAACCAAAATTCTTTCTTTGTTGAAGATTGTAAGATTAATTTAGAATTTACCGTGCACATGTTGCAAATGCAAGGCATGGTATATCAAAGTAATCACTGCCCCGTTTGAATGCTGAAACCAGAGCTGCCAATATTGGAAAAGAACAATCAGGCAGATTTTTTTGGAAGGGGGAGTATGTGCGAGCACGAAGTGCGAAGCCCTTAAGGTGTGGAGTCCGTGGCCGGAAAAATTTTGCATTTTGGATGCTGTTTGTTGCAATCTGGGGCATTTCCTGGCCAAATTCCTCTTCATTTTGGGAGGCAGTGGCTGTCAAGATAATAAGTAAAAACTACATGTAGTGGTTCTTCCTAGGAATCGTCTTCACCTATGCATCATTGCATGGTGGTCAAACAACATGTGTAGCAGTGAAGAATCAGCACAATTTCACTGCAGAAGCTCTCTGGTGTATTTTATATATTTCAAACAAATTAAAAACCAATTTTACCATCAGATTTTTGTGTCAGACTAGCTCTGGACTTACTCTCTGGGTGTGGCATTTGTACTGCTGTGTGTCCGTGTGAGGTCATCATCACTGTCATACCTTCGAGGGTTGTCAAAGAAGTAGGCTCTTGAAGGCGTTTTGGGGCAGTCCGGATCCTTAGGAACATGCTGCTGGATGGGACGTGCACACACACAAAAATGACATGACAATTACCTGAACACCGTTAACTGAGCAGGTGAGAAATATTTAACAAACCTTTTTTCACTCATATGACCAGACATGAAGTATAAAGGACCACCTCAGACAAGTACTGTACTCCCAAGTGATTCAGCCACAATGGCAGGATATCTGGTTCATTAAATTAACTTCCTATAAGGTTAGATATTTTGCTTGTTGAAGTACACTATACAGTGTAGTTAACAGCACAACCAAGCTTATTTCAACAGACTTTTTTCAACTTTTTCTTTTTTAAACTATGAATTTTGTGTCTAGTAACGGACATTATACTAAGCAGACATCTCCCCAGTGCTAGTTCACATGGAAACCCAATCAGTGTTCCTGTTCACTTCATGCAAAATGGGTCAACCTGAGTTCACTTGCTCAGGATCACTTTGTCAGTACTGCCCATTAGTAAGGGGTGGGTAAGTAAGTACACCCAACTATGGTGGCGTGTCAACATGTTTAAAAATGCATTAGGTAGCAGAAAGTTGGCATTATGCCAACAAAAATCAGGCCACACAATGAGATTCACAGAGGGGGAATGTGGAAGAACAATAGTCTACATCTAACCATACATTGCAGCAGTAAACAGGAAGAACAGCACATACATGTCAAGCAGTATTTCCCCTTTTCCGTACTTGTTATGTACAACTAGGCCTCACAATAAAGGTTATGTCTGTTTTGTTTCGGTCACTTTTCACGCCAGAATAAGTTGATACATGTACAAGTTAAACGTATCTCACTGTATCTAAGATTCTGCAAACATGGAGATTCACACAAGTGTGGCATTCACACACCTCAAATGTCACAACAATTTTTCATTAAACTTTCATCTTCAAAGTAACTGATACAAAAGACAATGACAGCAGTCACCATCTACTTCACCCTGTCATGTGTAATGCAAATGACTCACCACATTTGCTGCAAATTTTCTGACTCTGAAAAACATGACCACAATGAACGTCGGCAGAAACTCCCAGATGAACAGAATAATGCCAAACGACAGGTACCGAAGCCCCTTCAGTGTATTGATCATATCAGCCTTAAATAGAAGCAATGAAACAAAGCTGTTACACTGTCTGTAGGACATCAAACCAAAGAACTTCAATCAAAAGATGTGTCAACACAAATACAAAATGTATGCAAATGTCAATACACAAATCAAAGTTAGTTCAATATTTTGCATTCTTAAGGCCGGTTCGTGCTGTGGGCAAATGTGAAAGTGAAACAAATTTGACGAAAGATTTGCAGCAAAAATACACGCAAGTTGAAATGTGTCCAATTTTGGGGAATCTGCAGTGTGACTATTTGATCTGATGTCACAAATCTGTGTTTGGTTTTTGCACCAAATATGAACCAGCCTCAGTTAGCTCTAAATCCCTACAGTGTGTGAAAAACTACTCTCAACACTGAAAGATTTACGACTGTCAGCAATAACATAAACTGCATAATACATCCCAATCAACAACCATGGACAGATTTGCTCTTGGTTATGACAAGCATGAAAACTAGCAGACATGAGGACTTAAATGTACACTGCATGAACTTCCAAAAGAGGAAGTACTTATTTATTCAATCAGGAATGATTACCGTAACTTGGCATTAGAAAAAAGCCTCAACATTCTGACCGTTTGCACAAGTAACATTATTCAAGTGCTATAAACATGATTTGGTCAGTTACATCAACATTTGATACTGTGAAGTTGAACAGCGATACTACAATTCTGTCTTGATTGGACACATCAACCCTTTTAGCAATGTGATGCAGGAGTCATTTCCATGGTGACAAATTAGCTTTCAAGCTGTTGAACACAGCATACCGGAACTGTGAGTAGCATATCAGAACAGTGAGTTCATATTGTCTAAAAGACAATAAATACAGGCATTGCAAGACTTATGGTCCAATTCGAAACAGAAGGGAGGCACATTTTGAGGGAGCCATTTTTGGAGAGGGAGTACACAATGGGAATTACCACATGATTCGATGAGACAAAGCATTACTTTTCTTGTTTTCCTTTCAACGTTATGAGAGGGGTGGTACAAAAGTAGAGAGGGAAGACAAGAGGTCCTAAGAAGGGGGAACGAGGAGCCCACTAGGTGCCCATGCCTTATCCCCTAGGATCAGCTACCGGAGTTCAAGCAAGCATGATTCAGCCAACAGGAACAATGCAGGAAACCAATGCATTTCATTGCATGGATTGGCCAAACTATGTACGGCCGGGCAGGAGTAAACAAAAAAGCAAATGAATAATTCACACAGTCTTTACAAATCTCATGCTGCACGTAAGTAAAAGCATACAATAAATACTACTAAATCCTAAATGAAACTGACTCCCAAAACAAGGCAAAAAGTTGTTTGGGACCCAGGGTGAATGTTCTGTTAACTCTTGCCGCCCACACAAAATGGCAATAAAAGTTTGCAAACAAATGTAAGGCCTATATCTGGACACTGTGGATACGTGGATGATTTACTTCAGGTTTTTACCATACCTGGTCAGAGACGTTAATCCAGTTGTAACCGAACGAGGGACAAGTCCTGGTGATGGCTATGATGTTGTACACAGCCCGTGAGACATACAGGAGAATAATAAACACACAAGCAGTTGATGTCTGAAACAATGTGGCTCCCTAGCACAAAACAAAAAGCATGCTTCGTTAGAAAATCTTGCAAAAAAAAAATATGAGAACTGATCGTGTCTATATTAAGTTATCTTCACAAAAGACAGGTCATTTTTTATTTGGAAATTCTAATTACATGTACATTCAGTTAAATTGCTTTTAGTTATTTCCAGTTAAAAAAAAATTAGGTAAAGATTAATGGAAGATCACTGAAAATGTACATGTACCATTCAGACAACTCTAAGTAACCCTCCTCCAATCCTTCAAAATCTACGATGAAATTTCGGACGATTTTGAAGGACTAAAGAAGCTAAAACCATTACTTTTAATGCATACAGGTTGATGCCCTCTGAAAGTGAGAACACGTCCTTTGGTTTCAGCACACTGGTTGGTGCTGAAATATTAGGCATGCAGTGGGTGCACCTTATGGAAAAGCCTGGGGGGTTGAGTTAAAATGACAACTTTAGCTTAGCAGCATGTAGCTGAAAGACTGGCAGCAGTTGGTAAGAATACGAAGTAGGAAAAGCTTTTATCAAGCAACTCATTCTCCAGGGCTGTCGTCAAGTCCATCACAATACCAATCATGAGTAACACAGTAAACAATGGCAAAGAAATGCATGCTTTGGTCAAAGTTCATGTGAATGGCTCGTGACTTTGGCTTAAGACTGGATGCCTTGTGATGGACTTGTGATGGATCTTGATCCACTGCAGCAGTCCTACTGCTCTCTGGCGATTTTTATCATCTGAAGACTCACCCTGGCTTCCAGGAGCATACTGCCCACAAACTGCATCCTGGATAGTTTCCAGATGAGGTATGCCAGGACAACCCCGGCCAGGATGAAGAGTAACCCACTGATACTGACGCGGATTGGCACGAGCACAGGGGAGTTGCTGTAAAGCCGCGTCAACACGGCGCAGGTGATGTTCATAACCAGGAAAATTGTCACCATTACAACAAAGGTGATACGGACATGCCGTATATGCCGCTTATAGTTCTCAGGCTTGGTCCTTGCTTTCAGTTTGAACAAGACCTGAAATTTATAGAGAGGTGAATACAATGTGAATTTCTAGTTCAAGAGCTGGCCTTGAGGTACCGGGGTATAACCATTCCAGACCTTTTTTGATCTGCCATTAAAAGTTTTCCAAAACAAGCACTGCGAAAAATGCACATTAAAGGTAGATCATGACACGATTTTAGACTAAAATGTATTTGAAGGCAAATATAAATGACTGTGAAAATAGTGTTACATCCTGATGGGTGACATTTTTTTAAAATGTACATCACTTTACTAATATATGAGAATATTCTCATTGTGAGGTCAGTACATTCATTTACACATATACATGTGCCTTGATGGTTGCTTTGCTGACTGGTTTTCAAACAGTCAGCAAAAGGAAACCATAAAACATGGAGAATTGACCTGGAAAATCTCAAAATTGTAGCACCTTCTGGTGCTGAAGTACATACACATGTACATGTAGCTATCAGAGGTAGCAGCAAGTCATTTTTTGCAAGTCCAACAAGTCAAATCGTAAGTCATTATATGCAAGTCCAGGTCCAGCCACAAGTCATTAGGTCAAGTCACAAGTCATTTGGTCACAGAGCAAGTCAAGTCACAAGTCTCTTTATCCAATTACAAATCAAACTGCACATTATTTTGTCCAGCTATAATAAGCAAAAAGAACCAGGTGTCAACTTACGAAGTTACGAGTTATAAGATTCGGACAGCTGAACACCTTTTCTCCAATTATTTTGACAATGCCTTCGTAATTATCCTTTTCCCTTCTGTTGTAATAACTATTCTTGCAGTTTACCACATATTTGTCGCATACTGGACCTCTGTTTAATTTAATAAATGTACTTTGCAGGGTGGAAATAAGCGTTGAGATGAAATGACAAAGTGAGGGCGCTGTTTATGCTAGTCATGCGTCAACACAAGAAAAGTAGCAGCATATGCATGCTGCCCTGATCTACAGCTACAGCTGGGTGAAGTAGAACCAGCGCAAGCAGAAGTCCATTTTTTATGGCGTAAACTGAATAGCTTAATCAAATATAATAGCGCCAGTCGAGTAGCGTCTGACTTAAGCTGGTAACAAGTCTTTTTTTGCAAGTCCAAGTCAAGTCATGAGTCAAAGCTGGTATTCACAAGTCAAGTCACAAGTCATAAAAACAGCGACTCGAGTTGAGTCCAAGTCACATGAATTGAGTCAGCAACTCTGGTAGCTATAAATGTGACACAAGGGTGCATCTGAAGGATTCCACTGCAACAACTTCAGCTGCATGGCCCTTTGAAGTCCCATGAAGGATTACTATCGGAGATGGACCATAGACCATGAACCTTCAAATAGATCTGCCGTTTGCAGCCATGCCAAACCCAGTTGTGTAAATGCATAAACGCCTACTTAATAATGTGCCAAACAGCTAAACATTGGCAATGTGCCAACACAAACAAATCGAGCAAGACATGAGGTTCAAGAGAGGAAGAATGGACTTTTCCTACATGTACATAGAGTAAACAGAAAGAACAGTATGCATCTTCCCTCTATTACAAAATGCTTTTGCACTCTTCACATTTAATATAATATACACTACTTGCAAAATGTGTGCCTGTGTGAGAAAAGTACAGCATGTACATTGTACATGTATGCTTTTTACATTGAAACTACATGTATCACAAAAGAATATAAAACACAAGCTCAATATTCCTCAAGAGTGATCTGAGTGTGCCTCAAAGAAATCCTCTTCCTAATTACCGACATGCTGTACCGTACATAAACTAAAGCTTACATGTATACTGACTACAAAGGGAGGAATGGGGCATGCCTATTCCCCCCCCCAAGAAATTAGAGGACAAAAATCTGTTGATAATCTGCCTTGGTTAGCGTTTGAACCGTGATCAATCTACTAAGTGCTCCCCTACCTGCCTACAGGAACTACACATAGGAGTCCCCAAGTGCCCCTCTGCAAAATGTACCAGCTACACAACCACGTACGACCCTACATGCAGATCTGTGTACACTTTGAAAAAGTTATTCAAAACTAAAGCACAAGAAACAAACAAAAACATAATGTAAAAATGTTTCTCCATTTCATTTATCACAGGAAAGCCCTCGCACTTCCACAGGACGTACTTGTCTCTCTTTTTTACCTCTAAAATAATTGGAATTACGACTTCTTGCCACCAGAGGAACTTAGTAAGCCATGAACATTTCCGAGTTCCTGACCTTTTTTCTATAAATATCACTCTTGCCACACACGTGTAACGGACGGTACCGGCATGTTAGTAAATTACAATGTTCCCATGCCTTGGGAAGTTAAGAGCTCCCAACTAGTAACAGTTACATTTCTTATGAGGTGTTGAATGATGAAGCAGTTCTGCAATTGAGTTCAGGATAAGCCTGTGCAGGGTACCGGCTCTTCGATATCAAAACCCTGTCCAAATTTTTCAGGCCGGGTACCCGTAATGAAAAAAAAGTAAATAAATTAAGAACAAACATCCATGTATAAAATGTCTGTGAAACTTCATACTCAAGGGCCTACTTGCTGAAAATCACCGTGCCACTGAAAACCCAGTCCCACGGTCATACATGAAACTCCAGTTTGGAGGTCGACAGCTACTTTTGTTATCTACACTGCTTATTGAACTGTAGTCGTTTTCCTAGTTCCCGATTTTTCCTAGTTCATAAGAGCGAAAAAACTACTAGAATTCACGCGGTGATAGGTCACTTACTACGTGTGATTTCAAATACTTTTTTATATTGAATTGTCATACATGTATAAACTTTAGCATCTAATGTCTGTTGACTTTTAGAGTTTCTGTTTTTTGTTAATTGACCGAAAACTGAAAGATTTTTCCCCTACTCTCGGATTGTAAATTCCTTGCAAACTCAACTACAAGGGCACGGCAGAAATGTATGTGACGTGATGGGTTTGTCAACTGTGCGGCGTGGAGTACTGTTGATAACTGCAGCATCAACGATTGGACTGCCTGAAAGGGACTACAATTGGGCCCGTGTTAGCAATCAGGTTAGCTTCAGTGGCTTGAAAGCCAGGATTGCAGTTTTGGGTAACGTTGGTTTATGCAATGCAATGTGCATACAACTGGTCCCTGTGAGAAAAGAAAATGCACTTGCCAGTGATGACTCCTAAATCTTTATAGACTTTTATAGACGATACTTTCAATGCCATTTGAAGCATTTTGGTGGCGGCTTTTGAAAATCAGAAACTTCAAAATAAGTGAATATATGGTGTTGGCATTGTTCGAGTTACGGAGGTATTTTGTACAAAAGCCTTTTAACACGTGACATACGTACAGTAGCACTGATCTGGTCCGCACGTGACATGACCAGCGCTCACTTTTTGTGCATGTGCATTCTGCGTAAACGTGGAAGCATCAGGGACATTTCCTTTGAGCAGTTGCTGGTGCGTTGTTGGTTTGCAGCTCTCGTCTGTTCTAATGTTCCTCATGAAAATTTTGTTTTTCTGTTTCATATACCCACAAAAAGACAATTTGCAAACTGAAGGGAACAATTTTGTTTGATAAAAAGATAGGAGAGATTAACTCCGACATTTAGAACAATGTGCTGCTTGCTCCCCGTGTTTTGGGCATATGGTCCACGGGGTCGCGCGCAATGTCTCTTTTCCGGGTACCTTATGTTGACAAAAAAACGGGTACCCGTTTCCAAAACACCCAGAAATGCACACCCCTACATGTAGTTCAGGATAATGCTGATACATGGACATGTACACTTGTACACAATAACTTGACATACACCCAGTAGAACAAAAACAGTTTTCATCAAATTTCACAACTTCACTCGTTCCTACCAAGTTTCTTTTTATGAGGACAGACAAGATGGGTCTCTAGATGAATATAATGTACATGTACATGGTGTATGCGTCAATTAAATCCACCCAGAAACACATACACATGTATGACTCATATTCACAAATTCACAATACCTCATAGTCGCAGTGGACCACTTTTTGAAGTGTTTTTGAATGACAATAATAGGGTAAATGTAAATTTTCACAAAATGATTTTCAGAAATATCAATATTTTGAACCATGATAAATGTCTTTTCAATAGAAGTACGGTACACACTATGAACATTAAGCTGAGATGCAATTTATCTGACCCCATTAAGAAAAAGTTGGAAAAATTACTTCAAACGGCAAAAATTGAGGAAAATTGGTTTCTACCAAGTGTAGACATGTATAAATATGTGGCACTAATGCTTTAAAGTGGAATTGATATCCGGACGTACAATGCCTTTATTCATATTTTGAATTCATAAATGTAAAACGGTAATTTCTTGGAAGAAAACAACCTCCTTAGGCAATATATTACCAATACTTCTGACATCTTGGCTCCGGAATACATACATACGTGTACACTGTACTCATGGTCCATGCTCCATGTACAACAAGCAGCATTGAAAGATCATGTGACAAAGCTTCTACCAATACAACAGTTGTAGAGATTACTTCACACTCTCCTACCAAACACTTGCATTTATGTTTTTTTCGTCCTTGTTTTCCCTTCAAATTTGCTGTTCCTGTTTTTCCAACAATGCCACGTACATGTACCCTACATGGTGCAGTGCAAATCATGGTCACATGAAATAGTATCAATAACAATATCAGGACAAGTTTGCTCCATGCCCATCAACTCCCAGCTAATGTACATGTAGGCCTAATGCAGTCTGGTATCCAGCCTGTCATCCTTGCTGATGTTACAGCCTAATAATCTGTGATCAGACTAATTACGTGTGTGTCACGCTCACATGCACATGAACAGAAGTAAAGACTGTCACCTTGAAAACTCTTAATTTGCAGATGACACAAGTGAACAGTAACTTCACAAGATACATTTTTGCAGAAACTGCATGCGTAACAGTCACATGTGTGTGAGACATAACGGTTTTGTAAAAAATTCCAATTAACACAAACAGGAACAACATGGTAAAAATTTCAGTGGGAGTGCAAAACCACCAGTGCCTTGATGGTTGCTGGTTAAGATGACCTCCTTCCACATTAAGAATACCTGCAAGGTCCATCACTGGGACTGTAAATTAATATTTATGTATAATGCATGTATGTCAATACCATATCTGCAGTGTCTCCGTTCTCCGATGCAATGATTTCATTCTATCCATTTTTTCCTTAGAGTTTCAGCAGATTAGACAATGTACCCTGATATTATTAAA
Source organism: Acanthaster planci (assembly GCF_054643075.1). Classification (NCBI taxonomy): domain Eukaryota; kingdom Metazoa; phylum Echinodermata; class Asteroidea; order Valvatida; family Acanthasteridae; genus Acanthaster; species Acanthaster planci. The sequence continues at coordinate 28,614,894 of NC_141777.1, forward strand.
AGGCTACATGTAAATGTTCATGCCATAAGCAAATATAAACTATCAGTTTTTCAACAGTGCAATGACCTTTGATCCATAATAAGTGTTACAAAACAACAAAAACAGCATATAACCACAGTCCCAAGTTCAAAACTGAACAAAAACACCTGATTTTCATATGCCAAGGTTACACTGTGCTCAGATACAAGTGCCACACTGTAAGTTACAGTGTAACAAGGAAAGACGGGTTGATGCGTTTCAATATACGACATGTTGCAGCATGTTTTGACAGTTGTATAAATAAACAAGGCAATATGACTGTAAATGCTGTGTGGTCACAAATCTTTTCCCCACATTTCAACCTGTGGATAGTTGTGCAGGTACACTGTATGTGTACATGTACATGTATACATGCAGCATATTTCTTATGTTCTACCAGTATGACTCTTTTAACTTGAAATGTTGGACTTGGCGTTGAAATAAACGTCAGCCTTTTGCTATGAGAAGACTTGAATGTCTCTAAGTTATAACTCATTATTATTGGGCGTACAAATAAGAAATCGTGTACGTACAACATATGCATCACAACTTGTACGCACGAGATATAAGTCATATGTATGAGTTATGATTAGTAAGTCGTACGTACAAGATAGAAGTCGTACATACAAGATAGAAGTTGTACGTACGAGATACATGTAGAAGTCGTACGTACGAGAAAGAAGTTGTACGTACAAGTTAGCTCAAGAGGGAGAAAATTTTTTTCGTCTTGTCCCTAATACAACTACGTAATGTACCAATAGATGATGTTAAATAATATTTCATTCTACATCAAGCTCTTGTAGCTGTAGCTGGGATGGACCTGAATACTGTACGAGTATAGTTGAGTATTGTAGTCGAGTATTGTAGTCGAGCACTTTCAAGTTCCAAGGTTCTCTGCCAAATATCGAACTTGGTAAAAGGGAAAAAAGCTGGAGCACACGGGCGTTTGATGGTAAATTTTATGCACAAAGATAAGATTACAAACTACATGCAAGACTTCAGACACTCCCAGGTTTTGTAAAATTTAAGTTGTAAGTAAGGAGAAAAGTACTCAGAAAGTACCCTGCCGAGTACTTTTCGAGTACTTTCGTCCTGAAAGCTTAATTCTTATGAAACAGTGAGAGTCTGAAGTCATCATTTTACTTTGTAATCTTACCTTTGTGCACGTACCATAAAATGCCCATGTAATTCAGCTTTGTTTCCTCCTAACTGGTTAAATACATGTATTTGACAGAGAACTTGGTACTTAGAAAGTACTCAAGTACAACACAGCCAAATTCAGTGCTGCCACCGGGGCTGGTCTAAACCAGTTGACAGTTTTTAACTGAAAATTTCTCAACTCAATTTTCTTGAGTGTTCTTAGGTCAAACCCTGCAGAATTCATAAAAAATTTGTCAACATGCCATTTCATCTGACAAAAACAAAAGCTAGATTCTGTAGGCATATTGCCATGACACAGCACACGTTATAACACAAACACTTACTGGCATACTACATGTATACCATGTTTACCTTTGCTGAGTTACATGTAGCCTTGTCCAAGGCAATCTCAGCATTTTTTGCCTTTTAAGTAAACCATGGAAAAAGAGCTACCGTGTACTGTCACTGAATACACCAACATACGATACTACGGCAAAACAACAGATCTACAGAGTCAGAATCAGCGTACGTACTGCTGACTGCTGGTCAACTCGTAAAAGTGCCAACTTGTACACGCCAATTCGTACGCCGACCAACTCATAAACTGGCCAACTCGTACGCCAAACAACTCATAAACTGACCAACTCGTACGCCGACCAACTCATAAACTGACCAACTCATACGCCGACCAACTCATATGCCAAATTGTACCATAAGTACGACAGGTGCAAGCAGGTGTGCCATTGTGTTGCCCTTGCCCTAAATGTGAGCATACTATGTGCTGTTGTACTGCCTTTGCCCTAAGACTAAGAGACGACACTATGGAGGGAGGGAGAGGAGGGAGGGAGGGAGAGGAGGGAGGGAAGTGTAAAGTCACTCATGCAGTATTTGCAGCTGCAGAGCAACAAGGCTGGGAATAAATCACGAGCATGTCTGAATATTATTAAAAGTGACATGTTCACCATGTGTTCACAGCAGTAGTCTGACGCAGTAGTGTTTGTATCAAAGTAAACTAACTGATCCAAAATTTTACAATCCTGTTAATTATCACCTGTGCAAAGTACAACACCAGCAAACAGAGGGTGATGAACTGTAGGCAAACTGGAAAACAGAAGAAGAACCAGTATCCAAAAATCTGCAAATCGTCCACTTGTATCGTGTTGTTGATGTAAAACGTGAACAGTGTAACTCGTACGCCAGCCCAGATGAGGCACAGGAACAGGAAAACCGTTTGGAAACTGAGACGCTTGTGTCCATAATACAGGATGAGTATGAGCTGGATGTAAACCAAGCCGAAGATAAATCCATAGAGCGTTATAAAGCTAATCGTTAGGCCTAACTCTACGGTCATTGGGAAAGCCGTCCCGATTGGAGACGGTGCCACGGCTTTGCCCAAACTCGTCCAACTGACATGATCAATTTCCTCCATTTTTTGCGACTTGCCAGCCAAACCCCTGACAACCGAGTCACGACTAAACTCTTGTGAAGAGTGTGGACATGCTTGCAGTAGATCGCTAATTTGCCAAGATTTCCAAGATTCAATTTGCACAGTTTGGGGCCAATTTCAATCCGGTGTCAAAAAGCTTGCAACAGAAATTGACCTGCCCCCCTGAACGTTTCCAATTTAATACAGGGATGGGTGAATAGGGGTTTCAGTGTGGTGAAGAGAAATCTATCTATATCAGATTCTTTTTATTTCTATATTGAGCTAATAACCCCTTAAAAAAGTTTAATTGGTGTAACTACAAAATAGTTGTTTTAATATCATTAAATTTGACACAGAGACTGCTTGCCTGTTAGTGACAACCCCTATTATGATAAATGGTATAATCTAAGATATTTCACGTGACTAGTGAATAGCGCACGAACATTGTTTACGTTGACGAGACCGAGGAAGCGATCTCCGGCGTTGCGCGCCCGGCCGGCAGGCTAGGCATACCGTGGGTATCCGTACGTGCATATAGCGGCAGTTAGCTGACTGTACACGGGGCATGGAGAAAATCCTTGAAACCTTGCACTCGATTTGGCCTAAGTGTTCGATTGATTTCATCATTGTTAATTACATCATTCATCATGCTTAATTTTATTTTGAAAACGTAACAAAAATAGTAAACAAACTGTGAAAATGTGCTTTCAACAGAAAAATTGGTTTCGCCAGCAGGAGGCCCTAGTTTGTGGTTTGTGCCATTGGCGGCTGAAGACTGTGCCTTTCATCTAACCGCCCCCCATCCTCCATTCATAAAGACCTTCTCATCCTGTTCCAGGGGCGGGCACACCCCTCTCGGCTTAGGAGTCCCATTGTATTTCCCCCCGCCATGCAGTTGTACATTGCCGGCTTGCCATTTAATTCCCTGATTTCAATCCTCTCCATAGAGTTACATGATCCTCGCGCAAAAAAGTTAAGTTTTACAGCGCCCTCAGGAGATAAAAGTCAGAACGATCATTTCGCTCGCAGCCAGCCCAGCTCCTATACAAGGCACGAATTGGGACAGAGGGGTACCCCCCACAAGTCTAATCCCTTTTCAAGCTCCAGCCTATTGTTACTTCCACATCCCCCCTAGATGTCTGAAAAGAATTCCTGAGATACCAGTGTAACAAGAATGACAACAAGGGCGAGGGCCCGGGGGTCTCTCTGTCCCATCGTTTGCTTCAAATGTCAGCTCCGGAACAGGGAAGGGCTGATGGCTTTTGCACTATGATTGGCTACATTGTGCACGATCTATTTTCAACTTTGGGGGTTCGTCAATGGCAATGCTTTGGTGCTTGCAAATTAAGGTAATTTGTCTTCTCACTAAGTATCACTGATCACGTGTCTTGGGGCGATTATTTCAAGTCATTAGTCATCTTGGTCAATTTTGGATGAACGAAAAAAGTGCAGTGGGAATATTTTCTGCAGTGAGGACGAAAAGAAATAAATATCGAATTGAAAACCACTGCTCGTGTAACACATTGAACGAGCTCGCACGCCAGGCAGAAATTTCAACAATGCTCTCTGCGTTGTTAGCTGTGACCCCGTGTGACGTATTTCCTTCACTAAAATCTGCCCAAGGTCACTAGCCCTTTCCCTAGCCCTGTTCAGGCGCTGGGCGACGAGTGAGCGTGTAGTGATGATCGGATAGATCCCGTTTCAGTCGTATGGCTTTTATGGACTAACACTTCAACAAATTAGGAAAATAAAAATATTGAGTTTACAAGTTCCTCTTGAAATTAAAACGTATTAGCCATTTTGTTCTTCATTCACATTCCATCATTCGCACAAAAATTATTCGCTGGTCGAGGTGCGTAAAATATACAAATACTCGACAAACCTGAGTAAATGAGTGGACGACGCGTTTTCACTGTGTCGTTTTACTCAGCATTACAGTATAAATACGACTTCGCATGAGAACTGTTTACTCATTGGGTGCTTACTCATCAGCATGGTATTACTGATGCAATACGTTCGTATCTCGCATTTGTTGTGTTAAATGATAGTTGACTCTGCCTTTTGAGTAATTCAACTTGTAGTGTAGGCCTGTGTGAGTATATGCGCCTTTCTTACGCACGAGTGTGTACTATAACATACCAAACACTTGATGGGTCGATTGAGGCGCACTATGAGTAGAAAATCAGTATTATTTTTGCATTTGCATAGTAAAATTGTGGTTAACTTATTGCTGAGGTCGCCCCGGCCTCCCTACCAACCCTTTGGAACCCAGACGAGCGGCTATCAAGGTAAACCTTGGTGGTGAGTCCGTTTGGAGTGGCGTATGGCGCCAAAACGTGCTGCTTAGTCTCTCTTCAGGACGGACACTTAAGGATAGATTTCTGGGACAGATAGTATCATTGTATGAGTTGATTGATGCATTATCATGGTAAACTCAGGCTGGGGCCAATTTCATAGAGCTGCTTAAGCGAAAAATTTGTTTAAGCGGGAAAAAACCTTGCTTAACAAATTAGGTTTATACCAGCCCAAACTCCTTGTGATGTATATTGTTTGGAATAGTATTTACATACCTGTCTTTTGATGAGCATGACAATCACATAGAGTTCGAGCTGGTAACTTTTGTTTATTTAGCAAGGTTTTTTCGTGCTTAAATTAAGCAAATTTTGTGCTTATACAGAACTGTGTTGCTTCCTGCCAATACATTTTTGCGTTTCGTAATTCAAGTCTATTCTGGACTGTATATAATACGTTGTTGAGTCTCGGAAAAATGATCTGCAATCTATCGAGTATGACTATTACTTTACCAGTAGACACAGTATTCAGCACGTTGGTGCCATGATTTACCCACCATAGTGTGTTACTAATGAGGAAAGTTAATTACACTCAGAAGACGTATCATTATACTCGTACAGAGAGTGATGATAAATAGTCTACAGAATGAGTTGGATTGGTGCAAAAACTACCATGGCAACTCGCGCGCTGGTTCTTCTAATGTTAGTCTTCTGTTGAGACAATCGGACTAGTAATCAGAAAGTTATGCGTAGTTTTCCCGAGGACCCAACACAGTGATACTTGGCAGTGCGCCTTGAAAAGAGTTAGGGGATGACGGGTTCAGCTCAGCTCAGCTTGCCCTAGTCTAGTATGTTTGAGTCGTTTGCATTCTGCTGACAAGAATTTGTGCCAGAGCCATAGAAACATTAGAGAGAAACATAGTTAAGCAAGAAAGGTATGTGCATTCTGTTACCTTCCCACATGTTAGCGTGAATTATTCAGACAATAGGTAGTCTTAGGAATTCTATTTAGTACTCTCCCAAATGATGTGGGTTATAGAAAAGGGTCTGCCAAAATGGATGGAATATCTTCTTTTGAGCTGTATAATACTTGTATGAGTGAAATGAATGAAAAATTTAATCTAACCCTATTTCGAGCTTTCCTCACAAAGAAAGAGCCATCTCATCTGTGAAGGTGACTAGCAGGTTAAATGGTCTGAAAGCTTATAACTTTTTGGTGTTTCTTGACGAGATCAAAAGCAAAGGAATTACATTTGGTTATCAAAAGTAATGATTTGAACCAACAAAATAATGAGTTATCTTATCATGTATCTCGTAAACGTTCTTTGTCCAAACCTGTCTGCGAAAAAAACGCTACTGGTACCACTTACGAGACAGTCACAAAATATTCGGAAACTTGTCTCTCGGAGATTGAAAGGTACACCCTTTTCTTCCTCCTTCCTGACATGATCAGGGCTTGTTTTACCTTGGAGCAAGTAAACTGAGGAACACAATGGTTGCAACAGCAGAACATTAGTAAATGGCTTCTAAAATTCACTGCATACTGCCCGTACGTATTTTTGTAGGACACATCGGCCCTGGTGGAGCCTCACATCTGTCTAAGAAAGGAGAAATGTTATCCAAGGAGGCAACACTTTTAATTTGTTATCTGTGCAGAATTAGAAACGTCCAAGCTGTTCCAAGACCCGGCACTGTTGCGGCCGTCATACATGTTTGTCTAATGGCCTGTTTACTCCGTCCTGAATATGACCTACCCTCAGCGAATTAAGAATGTACACTAACGTTTGTTGAACACTGCATAATGAACATCAGTAAGTCAATTTCAGTGCATACCTATTTAGATATTCGCTTTGATGGTTTTTGTGATGAGAGAAGACCATTAATGCTGGATATTTACCTTCATCAACAAACCGTTTATTGCATAAATATTCTTAACTTAAACTTACACAATCATTACTAACTGGCCCACGTCACTCATACAGTAATTGGGTCAACCGTATATGAAATTACTTAGGAATGTTAGGAATGTAAGAAATTCATTTTCTTGCATAGCTTAAACTCACTGCATGAGAGATTCCTACACACTAGATGCATTAGTGTAGTCATTTTTTTCGAGTTGAATACTCCAGAATAAATATACACTATGTTTGTTAGAAACGTACCCATATGGAAGGTCATTTTTGAGCCTGAGTTTTTGTCACGTGTGTCTATTGTCAGTGAGTATTTGTGTATGGTGCCCACTTCCTGTGTCGCATTTTAGTGAGTAAGTGAACAATTACTAATTTGCGTGTCGTTCTGGAGTCGAATGCGTAAATTCAAATTTAATGAGTATTTGAACCCTTTTGCTCACGTGATGGGTCATTCTGAACCTAGAGTGTTTACCATCTAAGTGAGTAGAACTAGCTTTTATGCATTTTGTGTTGTGTAATTCTGGAGTCAAATTAAGGCACAGTTTGTGGGTGTTTTGCTCAAAAAAAAATTGTGTGATATGGGCACCATTAAGGATCAGATGTCCTGCGTCCTGAGTTCCCAGACATCGTTCCATTTGACTTCTGTTCTTAAATGTAAAACACTTCAACACCAAAAATCTTGCTTTTTTTTTTTAAGAGATCAGACCAGACTGTTGAATGATAGTGAGCTTTAGTCTTAAAGACACATGCTCAGGGAACAACTCGATGATCTGAAAAGCTTAAAACTCACGCTGAAGTAAGAGACTCTGTCACATACAAGTGCAAAAGTATGTAAATACTGTAGCTGGCTGGCTTTGTCATCCTTTGATGAACTGCAGCTGGTTTATACGACAAACTTGGACGTTTTCCGAAAGATGTAGCTTATTCGTTCGTAGTCCGGAGCCCCCAAAGGGGCATGCGTTGAAAACAAAGTCGGAATACCAAAATAATGTCAGTTTGTATTTCGTGCGCACGAAATTATTTCGTCCGCTCGAAATAAATGATTTCGTTTGCTCGAAATCATTTTGGTTGTTCGAAATCATTTCGTGCACTCGAAATGAATTATTTCTAGAGTTCATTGATGGAATGTGGGGAGGTCTGGCGGCTTATACCCTTAGGCTTACTTAAGGCAGAAGAATCTTAGCTAAATTCATCGAAAATCAGGGTAACAAGCTACTTTTGTTTGCCAAACAAGGGGAGACAAAATTCAAATTTGGTTTGGTTTATTATTTCCATATCTTAAATGAAATAAAATGAAATATTCACATGAATTATATATCAAAATAACAGAAATGATATGAGGATTTCAGATAAGAAGCAAATTCTTGTACAAGATCTGGGACCCGTTTCTAATTATTTAAAACCAAAGTTGTTATCGATTTTTATTCACCCCTTTTATTACTAAGCTCCTAACACTTTTGATGGTTTCTCGATGAAGATGTCTCACTAATGTGCAGTACAACTTGTTTATTTTGGTATTCAAAATTGTTATAAAATGTATCAAAATATTTTAGTAGTTAAATTAAGAACTCTGCCTTATTTCTTGTATTGTGTTATGTCGAATCAGAAACAAGCACTGGAAGACCATTTTTTAATTTAAAAAGTCGTTACTGCGTCTTGGGTGGGCCCCAAAGTCACGTGTCGCCGCTCTCACTCTGGTGCAGGTTTGAATGAGAGCGGAAATTTTTAAGGCGGGCATTTTTAGCATGTAAAACTCTAATTTCAAAATGACCCAAATCACCTGGCATACATTGCCTACAGTGCGTCGACAATGAACTGACATCAATGCCACGTCATGTGCGCCGCGATAAATACCGGTAAATCCGGTTACCAAAATCATAATAATATTGTTTGTATTATTGCGGAAAACTCCAAAATAGAGGGCGGTGTTTCGCTCCACCTTTCAAGCTGCCGCGGAAAAGACGTCCACGCGCAGCACGCATCGATGACAGGTGTTCGTGAGCTCTTGAAGCGAGCATATCACGATCAGGTGAGGGCTAGCTGCTGGACTATTCGGTGCTGTGAATCGTGTGCTTCTTGACGGTAGTAAGGTTGAGTCGGAAGAATCCCCACCCATGCCCATCTGTGAAGGACCCAAGCTATCTTATCTTTGAAGGAATAACAGATTTTCTCCAGCAATTGCTACTGAAGCAGTCTAGGCCGCCTGTCTACGCCCGACGAGGTGAGTGATACGATCTAACGTTTGCATGGTTAACGCGACAAGAAGCTAACACCGGGCTGTGTGTGCATGCAGTGTGCTCACATGTACACGTACGTACGCGTGCCGCCTTGGCAGCGTCCGTACCGTACTCCCCAACTTATTACTCCGTACCTCGAAATTCGGCAGCCTGTACTCAGCCCGTTGCTGGGCGTAAAAAAGGAACCTTACCCATTTTTCATGTTGACAGAGTGTGAACCTCAGCATGAAATGACTAACGTCCGTGAGCGTGTATACGCATGGCCGCCAGGTTCCTTTCCCTTTTTTTTAGCCACTCAGGCCTACTGGTGGAAACCAATCAGACTTGACAATAACTTGAATAGGTGGCAAAATTAGGGATCTGGCGACTATACAGTCATGAACATTAGTCCGAGCATGGTCCAAGTAACTTGGACTCCACGAATCGCCATTTAACGTTTGGACATGGTCGGGCGATAGTATAGTACCAATACACGATGTACAAGTCAATCAAGTGCGTAACTTGGACTATGCACAGTGTGCACCCTGGGCCAAAATGGCAGAAATACTGAACCGACACTTCATTATGTCATGAAAACATGTCCGAATGTGTTAAGCATGCTATTGAAGAGACTACAAAGAACGCCAGTCATGCTTAGCACAAATACGAGATCGGGGCAGTGGAAAAACTTTCAAAGGAAAGAGGTTCATGCCCAAACATCACTTGAAAAACCAGTGCACTACCCGTATAAGACATATAAAGAATGCTAAGTGTTTTCGAAGCAAATGTTTCAGTCATGTCAGTATTTCACCGCTAAATTGGACTGTTTTGAATGTCATCATCAGTGGCATAACTGAGGGGAGGGGGCATTCAACCCCTTCCACTCAAGGAAAGTATCCCATTGTTTGTTCCCTTCACATTCAGAAATTAGAAAAGAGTTGTTTTCACTAAGAACCCCCCCCCCGGTAATATGAACATGTACCTCAATTATACCAAATAACTTTACGGTGGCTGATGAACCACTACAGGGGAAGGTTATTATACGGATGTCTGTGTATCGAACTCTTTCTCTTTCAGACTTGATGCCTGCATTTAGCTACATGTGAGGCTGTACTTTGCAGCAGAAATTTGAAACGTTATGCCCCAGGTAGGGCTGAACATATGTGTGCATGCAGTATTTTCCCATGCCAAACACTGAAAAGTCACATTACACCTGGGTTACATACATGTACCAAGTGTGGACATTCTGTTGTTCGCCCGTAGTTAAGGAAACTAACTGTTCCTTTTTCTCCCACTGGGATATTTCCTTCGAGCTGGATTTTTGATGATTTCCTGGACTGTTCCTCTTTATTTTGCCTCAGATAACCTAGACCCCAAAATGCCTCTGAAACTGTTTTTCAGAGAGGGGAAAACATTGTGTGGACATGTGCGAGTCCACACAATACCATCACACCCTCTATTATGTGGACTTCTTTTGTACAGAGGTCCACACTACATGTACATATATGCCACGCCTGGACATCATTGCTACTGGTACTTGTTCCATGCACAGGGCAGATTGAGTTGGTGCATCATTGGAGAGCCGAGGCCTAAGTCTTATTGCTGATACCATATGGGTGATTTTGCACAATGGTAGAAAGGCATTGTGGGAAGGAAAAGGGTGCAATAAATATATTTGTCTTTTAATCTCAGTAGACAAATCAGTGTTTTTAATTTCTGCATTAGCCCTAAGAATCCTCAATCCTCCAATTTCAAAAATGATGTAACATACCCTCGTTGAATTAGGACTTAAGGCCATGAGAATGTTTAAATAAGGCTTAATGTGGAGGCAAAGTAAAAATGTAAACAAAGGAGTCTAAATTTGCCTCCTCTGTTAAACTTTAACATTTGACTTGATGTCACACACTCGCAAAAAAGGTATGGGTCATAAGACCCCTAACAGTAACATGGGGCATCTTCTATTACATGGGTTTTTTTGGCCTCTAGCTCGTTGATGGTGCTATAGTTAAGACAAGACTGCACAGAAAGCAAACTTTGGGTAAGTTCTAAATATCCCTGCCCATTAGTCTTGGTTTTTGTGACTAGTTTAAGCATTTGGAGTTCATATGACACAATTTCCCAGCCAACAGACCCTTTTCCAAATTTGACAAATAATTTAAGCAATTTACATAATTCAGTAATTTCAGACTATCATGAAACTTGGGGTATATTATGAAGATGATAATAATTTTAATCACCATCTTCTTCAAAAAGAAAATCACGGGTTTGACAGCCTGATAATTAAGTGTTCTAGGGTTAGATACTGTCATGGTACAAATTTGGAGAGAATGAAATAAGTCACATCATCAGTGATGTTGAGCAACTCTGGGAATGCCCAGAAAAAGGTGGAAGTGTGCCATAGTAGAGGGTTCCAAAAGGCAGAGATCAGACTTGAATTACCTACCTCTATGCTTGTACCATATACAGGTACCTTGGTGAAGAAGAGTATAGTGGCATGCATGATGAATTACCATTGAATCTTTTGCAGCTGATCTCCAGAAACATCATCCTTGGTCTTGCCAATTTTGTCAGCTATGTGTACTTGATGAAGTGGACATGTACCCCTAGTGCACATGGTACAGCACTTTGTGTGACCAGCCGACTGACAAAAAAGTTGTTGAATTCATTTTTCTTGTTACTTTTTTGTATCAAGTTTACAAGAAGTTGAGGCCTACAAAAAACAAACCTTAATCAATACAAGGTACAGTTGTTTCCTGGATACTATTTGTCTTGGAGGGTCTCATGCATGCAGTGTGCAAAAATGGCATACATGTATGTCATTCAAATTACACATACAGTATGTCACTGATGTTCATTTCAATAGCAGTACAAATTAGCTTGAATTCAGGTCAGACTTAAATGCACGTGTATGGTTATGTGGGTTCTGTGCATGTATTGTACTCTGTCGTGCCATGAACTTTATCACAGTTGACAGTAACGGTAGATATAATGGGCATTGTCAAACCAGTACATGTCAATTTAGGGTGGACTTTAGACAGTCAAACCTTTGTATATAATTGAGCATCTGATACAACCATTCTAAGTTTTAGAATCTTATGAAAATGCAAATTGTACTAGTGCATGTATGTACTGGCACATGAGATCAGATTTTGCCCCAAATTCATTGCTTCATATTTTCGATCTAAATTCGTTGGCATTGAAAGTAGTGATTGACTCAAGTGGGTTTGCCTATACAATGCATCTATGTTACTTTATGTTGAATCAGTGTAAAAGCAGTGCACTTAATTCCATTTTATGTGCTGCTCGTGTATTTGTGCCGTATTATTACGGTGTGACTTTAGTGTTAAAACTGAAAATTTGTGTGTCCAGCGCACGTGCATACTGTACACATAGGTCTGTTATAAAGTGAATTCAGTGAGAGTAATGAGTTAATGGTCATGAGGGCATCATCAGACATTGCTGTGGTTTCTCAATAAGCAGGAAATGTGAGGAACATTTTGGCTATTCTGCCGGGTATTAATCTGCTTTTTTGCTTGGACCCTGTTGCACATATGCAGCAAGGTATGAGACGGAAAGAACCCCCCCCTGCTTTGTGTTGATCATTGTCTGGCAGGAATCTGGGGAATTCCTTTCAGACATCTTGGGGGGGGGGATGTGTTAAGTAACAATAGTCTGGAATGTGTATAGGGATTGGACATGTTGGGGGGGTACCCCTCGGTCTCATTTCTTGCTGGGTATACTGTTGCAGTACTTGATTTTAGCAGTGAGACCATACCTGCAGCGGTCTATCCCAGTCTCTCCTCCTTTGACGTACCTATTGTTCAATAGTCCACCCAGGAAGTGGTTTGAATACAATCAACCTGGTCCACAATAGAGACAACAAAAGAAGGGGCCAACAGAAGGGTCCAGGTGGGTGAAAGGCAGGGCATGCCTGTGGGTTGTTTGCTGAGGAGTATAACAAAACCACACACAATGTACAAAGAGTGTGCGTCATGCGTGGTTGAAACTTGCTGGCAGAGTTACTTGTTACGGTCTGTGTACATTCACCTCAATGTTAGTTCATTATCTGCAACTGTACCGACTGGTGGTGAAATGTTTCATTCCATCTGTCTCACCATGAAATTATTCTTACCTCTGTACCCATTTAAATTCATAAGTGTACACTGTTTATACATGTTGATTGTGTTGATGTTTTTAAAAGGGTAGTATAACGTAAAGGGATACATGGGCCAGTAGCTGACTACATCTGCCTCTTTTGCTTTTTCACTGAACATTCGTTTTGGTTTAAAAACCATGACCAGGTGTGGTTCTACATGTACAGGGTAAGGGCTAGGGGAGGGGCTTGGATCCCCAAAACATTTTTTCTAGCCCCATCCTGAAATGTAAATATGAAACAAAAAAAGTGAAAGAGCAGTAAAAGGTGACATCTTGTGCGAAGGGTCTAGTCTCCCCCCCCAAAAAAAATTGGCTCCAGAACTGCTCCTGGCCATGACCCACTGCAAAACGCTCGTCAATTCTGTGTTGATCTAAGAAACATGCATTTTTAGCAGGCCTAAAAGCAGTGACTGAAAAGTACTGGAACAAATCAATATGTGTTTACCGCTCATCACCACCAATGACCAACATACTGTGCATGTACATCTCACCACTGCATGAAAGTTCAGAGGGCTTCAATCTCTTACATATGTACAAAAAGTGTTAGTCACTGGCAGAATTCGGACACCTTACTCATGAGAGACATCTGTTTCATTATGCTATGCACATTGTCTCTTTTATGTAAAAATTCACCATGCATGTCAGTGTTTGCACCCAAATACATGCACAAGCAAACCTGGTTGGGCTACCAGGCTACATGTTGGTTGGAAAAATCTTTTAGTGTGCATACGCACATGTACCCGTACATGTACCTACAGGTACACGTACTCGTAGCACTGAAGGGGTCCCTTGTAGTGAGATTGCATTGATGTCATAATCGCTGAGAAATACAGTAATCTCATGTGAAAGTGTATCCCTGTCACCTAATCAGAAGGGTCCCTGTGTGTTGTCACTGGGATCCAGACCTCCTCCAACATTTCACATGGGCGCAAAATGGCCTTGCGATTATCATCGGGTTTGATTGTGTGAATGCAGAGTGTGCGATTTGCAAGAATAGTGTGCGTTGAAGTCCCTTACGCATGCACATCTTTGCTGTTTCCGTTGTTCAAAATAGCGGTACACGAAAGTTACCGTACATGTATGATCCATGTACGGTACTTTAAATGTATACTTGTTCCGGTACATGTACAGTACATTACACTGGAAGCTTCTATACAGTTTTTCTTCAAGTTTTTGCATTGAAATACTGGTATGGTACATGTACATGGATCTCGTCACACTAAAATATCCAGACAGTTTCCTTTATAAATGGCACGCCTACATGTACAATGTACATACGTTTTTTTGTATTTAACATATGTACATGTAACATGCCAGATCACCTGCTGAGAAATTTAAAGCAGTGTGCTTTCATGGAAGCAACTGGTTGGAAATTTAAGATGCAAAATGCCCTTAGGCATTGTGAATTTGTGTGTGGATGTGATACATGTAAGTCCTTGCAAGTAACTGTCGGTTGTGTTACACACATCTGAAATTGGCTTCCAATTAGTGGCATCATGCTTTGTGCATTTTCTGTATTTTTATCCCCACAAAATTGCAAAGGGGAATTTGCTGAAACGGAGATTCAGAAGTACATGTAGCATTTGTCACACATTTGGTGTTTGCTTTAATATTGTTTGGTTAAATTTGTATTCATCAACAGTGCACGTATTTTTATGTACTGTACAGTAACAATTAGCATAATCTATAAAGTGCCCTAATTCAAGAGATTTACTCTCATGGTGTTCCATCATCATTATTGCCCCGTCTTTGGGGCACATTTTGTTATTTCGGGACCTTCTCAGGTCTCTGGCAGGAGTAGAGAGCGCAGGTCAACACTGCCATTTTTGGGTGCAGGGGGCTAATTCCAGTTCTAATTCATTTATTCTTGGGAAGAGAGCATTGTTGGCAGAGTAGCTTTTCAGCATGTGACCAGATCGACACACAGTGGCAATTCCTGTACACCGGACTCAAACCCATTATGGAATTAATCAGGAGACTTTCAATTTAACCATGGAGAAAATGCTCAGGGCAGCACCCCTGAGCTATTGGATCAAACCTTATCCTGCTCATGACAAAATGATGGTGGAGATACATTACACTGGTATATTTCCCCATCTTGTCTAGCCTGGAGAATGGGCCATAGGATCATTTTCCCCTGAATTTGTTGCATTGGTTTTGATCCCTTTGTGGCAAGACTGTACAAATACATAAAGAAACAAGTAAAAAGACCTAAATGGTTTTGGAAAGTTGCATCCATAATGTTTCACACTCAGCCGGGATTATGGTAAAATCTAATGCATGTAATTTCCAGCAGACTGAATGATAATAATTATAGATAATAAAAAGTTAAATCCATAAATTTTCAAACTCCAAAGGGCTGGATTAGGGTTTATCTTGTTCGGTGTACATATACTTATAATTTGTCAACAGACCAAATGATGATACCGGTACATGTAATTACAGAAAATTAAAATTTCAATCCATAAATTTTCACACGCCCCTAGGGATTAGGGCAAATTCTGGGCATGTGATTTTCGACAGACTAAATGATAATAACAAAAGATAATAAATCGGATGTAATGTAGTGTGAGTGATTTCTGCTCTTGTGTGAGCCAGTCCGTCTTCAATATTCGGGGTGGGCACAACATGACTGGAAAATGATGACAAATTGTTTCTCATCTTGGATTTGGACCTCCTCCTTTGAGAAGTGAGACTGTCCTTGCTTCACAGTTAAGCTGTTGGACTGAACGACTTCCCACGTTCATCAATCATTCTGTACCATACGTATACTAGTATGTACATGAAGAGTTTTATTTCCCAAATGAGATAAGTGCCATTTTGGTCCTCCGAATTTCACCTGTTCGTTGTTGCCATCAGCCAGTCTCTGTGGGTTTTATTTAGTTGAAAACAACTCAGTACTTCAGTACAGTGAAAGATAGCATGGAGTTGTACTAGTTCTTAAATATTCAATAATTGTGGAAACAAATGCTCAATATTTGAATTGTGTATATCTCATTAAAAATGAAACACTTCACATATGGAGTGGTTGTTCATCATGCTTTTCCATTATTCAGAAGTCTGCTTGAAACCCGAAATAGACTGGTACATGTACATGTACTACCTGTAGGATGGATTTCATTTTTTTGCAAGAGGGAACATGTGATTTCTGATGTTAATCCACTTCACGTGGGAATAAGAGATAGCATGCATGGTCTGTCGGTGGGAACTCACCGCGTATGTATACATGTACATGTAGTTGCGAAGGTGTATCCATGTTTGCTTCGGGACGTTCGGAGTTAGTACGATCAATTCCCTTTGGAATGTACAGTCTCCGCATGTGTTCCCAGACGTCAAAATAAGAAGATTCCCATCAATCTGTCTCTTTGCAGGAGATGGGATGCTTCAATTTGGGGCGGATAAATTGCTTCAGATACCAAATGTGCTGAAATTGAGTACAAAACATGTACATACGTGTGTACATGTACCAGCAGGAAGATTACCATTACAATTCTTGAATACTGAACCATGGTAGCTGCTTCTGTCCAGTATAAGATAGAAATCAGTTTTATCCTTTGGAATCAGTAAATGAAGAATGTTTGATCCCATCAGATTAGCAGAGAATCTAACAGCTTGCTGTGCCACCTGTTTGTTATTCAGCGAGAGCTTACGGATAAAGTGTCCGAGTTGTATGCATTTTTCGTGTACATCACACCATGTACATGTACATGTACTTGCAGCAAGCTACATGTACTTGTGTTAACTGGTTTCAGCTTAGCGTTAGAGTGTTGGATTGAGGGGGTTGGTCAGAGTGAGAAATCACCCCCTCCCACCTGATTAATGGTTTTTACTGGGGGGGATTCCTATCTTCCCTCTTTATGACATTTTTGCTAGACATTACTGCAAGTACATGTACCTGGGTCGAACCCCTACTCGCCCAAATCCTTCAAAATCTGTAAGCGGGCCTCAAGGATTTTTGAGGATTGAGAAGACAAGCCCAACCAGTAGTTCTTTATGGGGACTTGATGCCCTCGGAAGTTAAAATGCTTAGTATTTCATTGGTTTGTACATACATGTCGTGGTACGTACATACGTAAGATGATCCATGGAGCAAAAACGGAGTCTGTGGCTGAGTCCTCTCTTTTTGTGTTGACTTCAACACCTCAGTTTCTGCTGTCAAAATCACAGTTTCCCGAAGTAAGTTGTAATTAATGCAAAATCCCTCAAGATGCAACCCGCGGTGGTGGTTCATTATGGCTGACTGTGGGCTGACCCAGCTGTCTTAGGGAAGGCTGTGACATCCCAGTTTCATGGGCGGGTGAAGTACAGAGAATGTGCGACAGTTCCAGATGCAAGGAAGACTTGTGGAATACTCTGAACAAAGATCAATACCCAGGGGTTTCAGCAATTTACCATACATGTACATCTTTTGCTGCTCCCAAATTACGTGAGGTTCTTGTTTTTCTTTCTCAAACCCTGTAGACTTTGAAATCAAGTGAGAGCAAGCACCATGGGTGATAGTGACGCTGGCACTGGTAACATGGATCATGACCACTGCACGGTAAGTTTGGTGGAACCAGTTTGTCCTTGCTGCAGCGTGTCCTATTGCACGGTTTTCTTTTGTGTTTGTAATTCTTTGTCAGGTGTAAAGCTTGTGCCAACATGGTCTTATTCAAGTGAAACAGCATGCTGGAAGTGAACGGCATTTGAGCTACCTGTACCGGTAAACTGCAGATGTACCTCTTCTCAGAGAGATTATTGAACTGTTTCAAAATGCTATCAGTGGTTTTGAATTTGTATCATATCCCAACATTTCTTCCCCCTTCTTTTCTTTCTCTCTCTTTTTCTTAGCTGTCCATGTGCAAATGAATCTGTGTATCTCTGTTTTCACATACATATAATCTCTCATGACAGGGTTCCATGGGCAGGATCAGGAAGAGGCAATCACTGTATCCAGGAAATTTTGTGGAATAATAATGTGCTTGTGAAAATTCATTAGACAATTCAAAATTTACCTCGAAAACCTGGAATCCTTTCTGAATACAGATGATGTGTACATGTAGCATGCTTCAGTTGATTGTCATCAAAACAATTCCGGAGCCCTTGAAGACAAAAGGTTTCCCTTTTGAATCTTGTGCTGTTGTAATGATTCATCTTGAAGTTTACCCAGTGAAACCTGCACATATATGCGAAGGAGGGGACATGTACTGATATACTTGATGTGTCTAGTCTCACAAAATGCTGTGTGCATTTTTTTTTAAATCCAGGCATAAGAATTTTCTTGTTACCCTGACAGTTTGCTGTGATACAATACCCGGGGGAAAAGATCCGAAAGATTCACCCCAAGAATGCATGAATAACAAACAGGAAAATCCAGGAGCATTGGCTCAAGACCTGATAATTGCTGGAGCTGACGGTCCCAGGGTGACCTAAACCAGCAGCATTGTTGGCCCAGCATCAGTAATGGGATTCACATTATTCATAGTTTTTTCTACTACATTCTCCTCTGTTCAAGGGAAGATAAAGTTCCAGAAATGGGGGTTGTTTCTGACTTGAGGCTGTTACGCTTGTTTTTCTTCATGCAAGAAAGGTTGTGGGACTTGCACTAATGAATGACAATCAATGGCTGGGGTCAAAGGGATTACGATGTGGGATATTCACGAGTGATGAAAACAGGCAGTGGAAAAAAAAGTGCTTAATTTATTTTGCTTTAAATCCAGGCCAAGTTTGCCAGAGCGCCTGCTGAATATGTTTCTGTAACTTCCACTAGTCCCTGGCTTTGTTCACAGTTTTATTTGGATACATTGTGCAGAAAGTGCTGAGTTATTCTGGGCGCCCTTCCCCTGCAGTCCCCAAGAGTATCAAACGGTGTGCAGCTTTGGCTGGATTGTGTTGAGCTTCAGCAGTTTGAACAAGCATGTTCTGGCCATTTTAAAAGATCTGTTGCATTCAGACTTTACAGTTAGAATGCAACCGTCACAAATTTCACAGATTTGTTTCACCCCGGTGTGCCACTTACAGAAGTGCACATCAGCTCTGTAATCAAACATTTCCACGTCGGCTTCTTTTATTGATGTGTGTAAAAACTCGACTCTATTTAATTTTGCGAATTCCCAGCATCTCATTCTAATGCTCAACACCTTGTCTGACGGTATGTTTTTTGCCTCATTGAGTCTGTTTGATGCATTATGCAGGTAACACCAGCTAGACACCTTGTATTAAATCAAGTGTTAAGACGTGCACTATCACACTCAAATCCTTGCATCAGCACGACAGGAGGTTTCATTTAAGCCCGGATGAGCATTATGTACTTATATACATACATAGATAATGTGCATTGCATAAATCATGTGCAGGATGAGTGCACATTTACATGTATGTGATGAAGTTGATCCGTAAATTACTGGTACACACATATACATATGTATATTAATCGGAAAGTGTACTTGTGGAATCAATAGTTCAATTTTAAGAAGTACAAATGTACACTGTAACTCCCTGGACAATTTTCAGTACTCCTTTTCTGCTACGAACTTTATTCCTACACCTGTACCATTTATTGAATCGTCAAGGGTTGCCACACTAAACGTCATGACAGATTAAATGCATACAACATGTACAGTACAATGTGCCTGAGCCTACAGGTAATGATTTGTAGAGTTCATAGGGGGACAGTCTTGCAACTAATTATAGCACAAACCCTGCGGCTAGGCTGTCATGTGTTTGGAAGGCACTCGTTTCTGTTGTGTACACGCTGTTTCACGGGGACGGTTTGGAGGATTTAGGTAACGCCTTATCCAAGCAGTAGCCACTGGCCTGGATTTTAGCTAGCTGGAGCACGATGTTATCAGAGGCCTATAAAAATGAGAAGGCCTCTTCATCCAGGGGCACATAGCCGTGCTGCTATCCTTGTTCTTTTCTTAATCTATCACTGCCTCTACGCACATGACATGATATCCATCAGGAAAGTGGATCTTAGCAAAATAAGAATTCGGCCAAGAGATCTGGTTGCTCGGCATCCAAAGGAGTGGATCTGTTGGGAGAGAAAATGCAAACATGATATGATCATAGCCGACTGTGACAACACGTTGAGACCTATTTGCACAGATACCGCCGTGAGGTACATGTAAAAGTGGGGTGTTAATGTTGGAGTCAGATGGTGTTGGGAATGATTGAAGGGGGGTTAGTGACTGATTAGAGGCAGAGTGAACCCCACTCCAAGCTCTGATGGGAATCCGTTACATGGCACATTCCGCACCATTTGCCCAACTGTTTTCTTTACCTCTAACCTTCTCTGATCCTTCAAAGTCCTCCAGGAGGCTTTTGAAGGATTTAGTACAGTTCAAGAAGATTGAGCTCCTCCACCATTACGTTCACTTTACTAGATCCGGATGTTTCTCAAAATGGAGGGTTTTGGAAGAACTCAAAAGGAAGGCTACTGACTTGAAATGCCAAGGGACTTGGGATTAATGGCAGTTTTGTTCATTGTTGCTGTGTAAAACCCATTACAGTATATGTGCACTGAACAGTATGCTTCCTGCGTTGTCACTCCCCCTTCACCTCTTTATTTCAAAGAAATTTAATGGAGCATTAAGTTTCTGTTTAAAGAACTTACTGGTGTGTACATGTGTCATGTAAAACCGGCAGAATTTTTAGCTGCATGCATCCCTGTTGCAATTACTTACATGTAGATCTCAGCATGCGCTTACATACCCATGGATTCTAAAATTGACCTTGTGCTGGATTTTCATATTAAGGAGGGAGAAGAAGGCTCTTTGCACAGGAAAGTAGGCACCAGCACAACGGCCACATGATGGCAGACCGGCCTGATCAGTGATGGATATTGACCTGAGCCGCCTAATCAATAAATTCCCCCTGCCTTGCGCTTTCCCAAACCGGCTCAATTTTAGAGCGTACGTACGTTTCTCTGCCACTTTAGAATAGATGCTCAGAGGCTCGGATGTGTCAGTTTATGTTATACGCTGGCTGGCATTAGTATGCGTTGCCTCATGCTGCCAAGGAAACATTATTCTAAGTGATGCAGAATGAACCGATCCTGGAGATAAGATTTTATTGGGGAGGGGGGAATGAGATGTGTTTGTGCATAGACATTGGATTTTCCTGAGCAGTCCCATTTGCCAGGTTGTGTTTTGTTTTGAAAATCGAATTATTGAAAATCCTTGATGGATCGTAGAACATGGCACACTTTTGAGTGGAGAGTCTTTTTTGCTCGGCTTGAATGCGTTCTTGTTTTTGTTTTCAAAAAAAAAAAAAAAGAAATGAGGTGCAAGATTGATGGCTCTTTTTCTGCATGTCAGTTTGGACATGTAATTATTGAAATCAAATGAGAGGCAGTGCTTATTTTGAAAACCTGATGAATATGCCGGACCCCCCAAAGGACAATTTTGGATGGTTTCATACTGTACACTGATTATTTCCTCACCTTCTGCACTGTATTCCCTTGTCTACTGTGTATGTAAACACTGGAAAGGCTCATGACAGCACCCTCTTCATACATGCACAGTGTCTACAATGATCAAGTGGTTTGTGTAAATTGCCCCCTTGCTTATAAAAATTGGTATCTGTGGTATCTCTGATCTCATCAAAATAATTCATGGCGGTCATTGTGATGGCAAGGATTCATTTGAGCCTTCTGGATTCTCTCTGCATACAATGTACGATGTCCATGTACTGGTACATGTACTTGCTTCTCCTCTATCCCTGAGCCCATGCATCTGTTGAGAGCCTGCCGTGGGCAGGGGATATCCTCGGCCATTGGACAGCACTGCCTCCGGTGTGACTTTGGTCCCTTCACTTTAGTTTCAGTACGGTTTGGAACTTCTGATGACATTGGGATGCAGTTTCGGTTCTAGTGTTACAGTGCAGAACCAGTAGTTACACATAGCAATGGGTGTCCTTGGAAGAGACCCGGGCTCAAGTTCATGATTCCTGCTCAAGCCGTATGAGCACACAATTTTGTGCTAAGAGAACCTCCATCTGTTTTGGAATGGCTTGGAATAGTGAGTACAGAAACCACACACATACATGTAGCATGCAGCAAACAGAGCCCATTCCTTCAATTTTAGGAATATTTCACACGCCCTTGGGAGCTTGGTCAATCAGAATGAAAATTTTCTGGTATGCGTACATATTTTTTTTTCAGGGTGGAGGCACAGTATTTGCCTGTAGAAACCCCACCCAGGGGAAAACAAACACTGTCACACAATGTTACTTGACACACGTGCAACCAAACACACATGTACCGGTACATGTAATTGAGCATGTGATGACAGCAAAATTACTGCAGGGCTCATTGGGGCAGCGACTTCTGCTCTGTGAATGATGGACTTGACTTTTCATCAATTTGACAGCGATGACAGATGCTTGGAATTAATGGTTGCATAAATGAAGGCAGCATACTCAAGGGGATACACCAGAGTCCTTGAAACAAATTTGCACTTTTAAATTGCTGGAAAGGATCATGATACAAAGGTTCATTTTAAAGTGAAATTGATGTCAAATATTTTCAGGTAGATTTGGAAGGTGTAAATTATGTACTTGGAGAGTGGCAGATACACATGTTAATTAAAATGGGTCAGTTTTGATACATTTGTTAGCAGTGTACATACTTGCACTGATGTTCCCAAACAATCGTGGACGTTAAACAAAAGAATTAAAGACCGTCCACAATTCCCGATATGTCCACGATTGCCAAACGTGTATAAAACATATTAGAGGCCTTCCAAAAAAATTAAAAGTATGAACAAAAGAGGACAATAGGAACGTCCACGATTGCCCAAAAAACATGTTGTATGTACATGTGTGTGCATCAGCTTTTCAGACAAACTGTGGATGCAAGTACAGTACCGGTACATGTATTTGATAGTAATGTGTAATGCTGTTTGTGTCTTGGATTAGATTTTTATTCAGTGTAAAGTAATTCATGCAAATTTGCCAGTGGGATTGTGGCTGAAGAGCTTGCTCATGTACATGTACAGTGGTAGATGATGTCATGATTTTATTGTCATGATATGATATGTGACCTGTCACCACAAAATGAGCTGAAAGTCGGAATTTTCAAAAATTGAGATATTGTTAGTTTTAAATCAGCAGAAAGAAAGCTTTTCAAAGGTATGTACATGTACATGGAACACTTAGGGTAAAAGTATGAGGTGACAACGTGGCATTATTCTGACAGCTTTGTGTCTTTCTAATATTGTTTCAACATTTTTGACCTGGCACAAATAATCCAATCATCGAAATTGCTGAGGAAATGACATTTTAAAATATCTGATCCTGCTAACAAAATTGGAATTAAATGGAGGGGTTAATCTTTCAAAATATTACAAGATGCCAAAGTTGACCACTTCAATATTTGACTGTGAACCCTAAAAACAAGAAAGAGCGGAATGCGACTTTATGCTCATTTTGACGTGCCAGGTCACATATAGTCTTTAAAAATGGGGATCACCAGCATTTTGAAAAATAAATTGAATATCGGGACAATGGCGATATCGTTTTGATGTTGGCAATTTTTCTTCAGCCTAAGTTTTCTGAAGAAAAAAACAAGGACCTCAGGCCGAATCTCAATAACGGCTCATGAGGATTCCAAAAACATTAAATGTCAAACAGTTCCGAGCCTGACGTGAATGGACAGTGCTACAAGCAAAGAAAATGTTGCTGTTGCCATTATTTTACAGGTTTGTCCAGTGTTTAAGTTTTGATAGCAAACGGAAGAAATCAGCCATTTTGGGAGGTGCACATCACATGTACATACCCAAACTCCAGCACAGCTGATGCACTAGATTGCACCAAAACTGTGTTCCAGAAACATACTCCCACAGCTGTTACTGTTGTTTTGTGTCTGATACTGGTTTGTAGAATGTTGTCAGTGGACATTTATTTTTCTGTTGCTCTAATAAATCACCAGTTAAAGATTCAAGCTTGTTTGTGAGATTTGTGTTAACCTTATGATTGAATTCAGAACTGGAAAAGCCATTTATCTTAAAATATCTTCATTTTGTTTTTAACATCTGTCCAACTTGAAGTTTGTTACCTAAAGTATCCAAACCCCAAGTTTCTATGGCAGGTCAAGTTAATGGACAGTTTCCACACATTTCGTGGTGCCGATGCCACAGATACAATGATTGGTTTGTGACCAAATTAGAATTATGAGCAGAATTGTATCAGGTAAATGCAAGAAGTGAAACAAAATTGTTTCAGCTAGTAGTTGATGACAGTTATTTTTCCAAGCCATATTGTTTATGCATTCATTTTTACAGTATCGGGGAGTTTTTAATCATGCGCAATTTGTACCGGTAGGTGAGTTATCAGCGATATCACTTGGAGAAAAAACAATCATGAAAAAAATCTGTATCGCCATCACAACTCATAAATATTAGATTTTCTGTAGTATGTACTGCAACATCAGTCACAGAATGGTGCAACATGTATGTAACTTCATACAAGTGAAATACATGTAATTCAGTTTTGTGCAAATGTCACCCACAAGTACATTTACTGATCATAGACTGTATAATAGTCTCCGTACATGTAGATCTCTCTTGATTACGTGTACCTGGTATATGTACATCTCTAAACTCAGTTTACACTTTTTACGAGAAACACTGTACATTATATTAAGTTTTAAATATAGCTTCTAACGGGTATCAATTCATAGTCTTTAGCAAAAATTATTACATGTATTTCTTATCCTAAACTGACAAAGTGGTTTAAAAGTAGTGTCCAAGATCAAAGCTATACTACCGCATTAAAAGCACCATAAAAGGACAGGTTTTATTGATGAAATGCTAACTCTTCAGTGGTAGTTGTGGTCCCTTTGGGATGTAATTTTGCCTCTTGTAATGGATGGCTCAGGAAGGGGATAACAGAGCAACCTCCCTTTGTCAGGATGCCCCCCAGCAGGTGGCCAGGGGAAATTGAGAAGCTTCTCTCAGAGATGCGATGCGGGCAAGTTCTATTCTGTACCTCAGACTGCCGAGTACCGCGATTGCCTGTGATTATTTACATTTCCCTGTAATTGGTCCTCCTGCTGGGGGGAGGGAGGCCGGAGTTAAAGCAAGGATGTTGCCATCACCAATGAGACTTTGAAGATATACGTCAGAGATTGCCACAGTTTTGTCGTTTTGTTTACAGTTATCCAGGACTGCTACAAACGTGTTATGGAATAACTCTTCCTTACCCAGAATGTTATTTTTAAGGGAATCTTTTTCTGGGCACTCCCATTGGCCATTACAGATCTGCATAAGTATGCACCAGGGAATACATACATGTACATGTAAATGCATATACTGCATACATGTACCAGCACACGTATACTGGGTATTCTAAATGTACATGCATGTACTATTCAGGAATCTCTGTGCAAAGTTTATTTAGTAGTACATGTACATGTAGCTCTGCATGCAGGGTGCAGTACATGTATGTGTAATTTTTTTTTATTCAGCATCTGCGTGTACATGTACCTTAAAGATGTCTCAATTGATGACGGTTTGGTTTCTTAAATAAAAGTGTTTCATCAGTATTTCATCAGATCCCAGTGCTTTGTCGATCATAGTGCAATCTGAACAAATTGTAGCCGCACCGGTACCTGATATACTGCATATAATGTATATGTATTACTGTGGGCATGATTTTTGTTTGTTTCGGATAGCAGTCCCATTCATTGGCACTGGCTTGCCAGAGGTGAAACAATTAATCCAAATCACAAAGTAAATTTGCTCATCAGATCATGAAGTAATCGCTGTTGACGCTTCAGAGACAGTGTGGATTTTTAGCCTTGGTTTTGTTGTGTTCTGCTTCTGAATCTTTATGCCTTTTTCACAATGATGCTCCCCCCAAAATTATGTACACTGTTTTCCATATTTGGACTTTTGAGGTTAATCGGTTAATTGGACGATTGCATATTACAGTTAATTATAAGGAATGAATGAAATATTTGGTAACGGTACTTGTATGTTGCATGTGTTCATGTATACAAAGGAAAATGGATGAAACTTTTTGTGGGAAATTGAGGGGAGATAAAAGAAACCGAGTAAAAAACCTAAGAAAGTTTTGCATTTGTAAAATATTAAATGCCTTTCCTCTCGTTTGTCATTGATAAATGTGTACGTCAGAGTTTCTTTAACCTGAATACTTCCCCTAGCCTATGTCAGTCGCCAGACACTGTCGCAAAGAGGAAAAAAATCGTGTTTATTATGCTCTTTGTGTGAAAAGGCCTTTCTTGGCAAACTCTGCACCTGTGCTGTTAGAATAGTGGACTGTTTAACCCTGCAGGATCTAATGCAATTAGTAATTGTGAGCAAAAGGATTTTGAAGCTAGTTGGAAATGTCAGAATTATGAGAAATGTGGGAAGAAGGGACAAGACTAGAATGGTTTAATTAATTCCCCTGGGTGGGGATGGGGGAGAAGTGTTGGATGGTCTAGTGGATGACAAGCCTACTGTGTAAATATCTTGTGGTATGGAAACAAGACTGGTTATACATAATTTTATTAGAATGTTGGTGAATTGCCGAGAAAGGTTTTTGTTGTAATGTTTTTGTTCCTGAAAGATATTGCATTCAGCTGAACAGCCAATTGACACTGACAAAAACGTTTGATGCACACGTATATCTTTTTAGAGCTGTTTCTTTTTCCCAAGAAATTAAATAAAAATTCAAATCTCCATGATATCAGTGGATGAAATGTTGTTGAGTCAGACATTTTGGTAGAGTTGGTGGATTTGGAGCAGATGCCAGTACTACATGTAGCCTTTTTTTGTGTCAACCTCAATAAATGTATAAGGTTGTCAAGTTTATTATTAGTAGTATTAGTGGCATTTTGCCTGTGCATCACTTTTTCAATTCATATCTCATCTTTTAAAAGCAAAGTAAATAAATATGCTGGCTTTGTAGTGTGCATCGAGCTCATGATCAGTCTTCTTGTTAACAACTGATTGTCGCTTGATTGGTTTTCACATGTTGCAGCACATGTGTAAAAAAAAAAGTTACATTCATGGCACTGCAAGGGTGGATACAGAGCCATTAAGATGATACAGGAAGACAGTGCACATAGTATTTTAATGAACTCAAGTTCTGCCACTGCTGTATGTCAGAATGTTGCATGTCATTTACATGTACACCTTGCAAAGCATGGAGCAGAAAATGCCAGAGAGAATTAATCATTTTTGCACACGTACAACAGACAATGTACATGTACTTGTTACCAGTTTATATTGTAAAGGGCACAAATCTTTTCCCCCGTAAAATGCAGTTCCAACATTCCTAACAAAAGAATAATTGTCCCCTTAATGTGGGGAAGGCCTACCCACATGTACATGTATTCACATGTGCGCTTTGCACCGCGGTGCCAGAGACTCATTGCATTCTGATTATTGACAAGTTTATCCCATAGTCCTCCCTGCTGATTTAATTGAAGCCACTAAATTAACGTGTAAGTGTGAGAAGGTTAATCAATTTCCGCACCCTTACCTTTTAATTCTCCTTCTTGAGAAACCTCTTGAGGAATTGTTAGATTCGTACGCAGGTATCCTCGTGATGTTGTTGGTTCCTCGACAGGGGACCTGGGAACTTGGAGGGGTTCCAGTAAACTGCATAAAATTTGCATGTAACTCAGGACAGTGTAGGACAGATTGAAGTAGCACGCAGTAACATTGGTTACCTTTGATTCACATGATGTGGTATGGTGAAGAAAAATAAAATCAGCACCTGGCAATTTTCAGAGGTCACAATTAATGCCACACTACCTTGTCCCAAAATAGTTTCTGGAAAAGACTTCTGAAATGGAAGAGCATAAAATACAATATAAAATGTATCACTGGTACTGTTTTGTACTTGTGCAAAGATGCGTACAGGTTCATACACAAAATCCTATGCTACAATGTAAGTCAAAGATCTGTGGTCATTTCAGATTTGACCAGCACCTAACCATGGCTTCTAATATTAAAATCAGCAGCTCGGAACCCAAGGGACTAAGCGAGTGTATGGTTAATGAGGCCAAAGCCCAATGGCCTAGCCATTCAAATAATTGTTTTCCATCCATTACCTAATAGGCTGTCCTTTTAAATTAATCAAGCAATCTGTCACATGCATGAGCAACTTTTCTGATTATTACAGCATCGGATCTCTCTCAAAGACAGGCTTGAACCTGTCAGAGCATCAGAGGATTTTGTATATCTCCATGCTTGAAGTATTCCTCAGCGGTTGTCAAACACACTTTTTTCAAACTGTTATTCTGCACATACAATGGTGAACAAGAATGTGTGCTTTGTACATGTAAGTTACCAATACAAGTAGTGCACATTTATGGGAATTACTGAAATACCCTTGAAAGAAAAGAAACAGCATGACAATACATACATTCATAAACAATTTAGAAAGTTAAGCCATTCCCGTTAGGTGAGAGCCCATCATGGGAGCTGGCCTTAAATGATATACAGCGCTGGCTGGCTGGTTGATTCTAAACACTTTTCATGTGTCGCATGAAATGTGGACTCCTATGAAATCTGCTCTGTTTCCCCTTGTATTGATTGAACATTGACAATCTTCATTTATGTTTGCACAACACTACATGTACAAGTACCGGCATGTGTGCATGTACCAAGATGTCTGCAGTTTGAGAGTCCAAAATTCACACTACTGTACTACTTTCCCCTTTTCTGAAAATTTAATATGTACCCGCAATCTGGACAGGTGGTTATGGGTACCCATTTTCATAATTTGGAACTCAACGTCGTCCCAAAACAGCCTTGTAAGTTTGCACACATACTTTCTACATGTCTGGCAGTTTCTTTGAATTGAACGACAAAGCATGCATGTAGATAAGGGAAAGCGTTAATGTGTTCTTCTGCATCACATGTTTAGAGTGTCCAAAGTTATTTCCAACATGTCAGATAATGTATTCAGTCTATAGCCTTAACTTGACACGAATGTTCCGTCATATTTTTTTTTAAAGTAATGTACTGGTACGTGTACATACATGTACATGTGTACATGTACAGTATTTCCATGTTTTGAAAATGATACATGCTGCACATACATTTAGCTTGTGTTTACAATTAATTTACTCAAATAAGGTGTCTCTTTTCAACTGGTTCCTACATGTATGAAATCTATCAATTCTTACATTTAGTCAGAAGTGGACGTACGTGTACATGAACATGAACACTGAACAGGTGCAAATGCACTCATTTGTCTTGATGGCATATGTGATGGTTTAATATCATACGGGACAGAACCATAAAAACTTGTCTCCAAAAGAGATGTCCTTTTTGATACAGTGTAGTTATGTAACAGTTACTTATTTAGGATTAACCAATATGTTCCTGTACGGCTGTTTCATTTCAGTTATGACACTAGGTTATCATACTTTAGACATAGGTGTAAGTGTATTTGTGCATCTGTTCCACTGTATTTTTCAACAAATACTACATAGATGGACAAACATATTGGTTGACCTGACTGTCCATAGGGATTGAGCTCCAATATCCCCCCTTTGTCACTGGATATACCTGGCATATAATCACCTAAATAATGAACGTGATTTGGTGACTTGTTTAGCTCAGATGTGTACGCTGTCCAGTTTCTCATGAGCATTGCTACCGATTATCATTAACCCCTCTCTTTCATTTTTTTACACTCAACGTACAGCATGCCTGAATGTGGCGGTGGATGTTATAATCACTTCCATTTGACTTTTTCAAGAAGCCTGTTTTTTAGCCGTTCATAGCTTTCTGTCACTTGCAGTTTTTCAAGAGATGCTTCAATACTTGGACTGAAATTACTGCAAACCAGCAGAATGAATTTCTTCCGCTTTGTGATTCTGTTCAATTTGCCACCCCCCAAAAAGTACAATGTACTGTAGGTTTGTGTTCCGCAAATGTCATTCATAAATGTCTTTATTTAATCATTCATATACAAAGACGAGCACGTTGATAGCCTTGGTCATTAATATCAAGGACACAAGATTCAAAATGAACAACAATGTGGAGAGATATTAAAGAAAGAACAAAAACAAAAAACTCCAAAAAACATATAATGTAAATAGGAATTGTAAATCTACTAACAAATGAATTGGAAGCAATAAGAATGTTGAAGGAATTGAATTATCGATAGAAGATACAATTAATCATTAACAATTACTGGTAGCAGACGTACATGTATAATCGGCGTATCTTACATGTATCTCTCCAAGCTGGTGATGAATAAAGAGTTGAAGAAAATGGATTTCAGTGTACTGAACATTGGGGTGCAGTAAATCTTGGAGAAATGCTAGCTCTACAAATGAACCCGTTTTAAGTACACATTGCTCAACACTACATAGTAAAATCGTCAGACTGTGCATAAGGTGATGTTGGATATTCAACCATTCACCTTTATAGCCGATAATTTGATTTCACTGTGCCATCGGACATACCATTATGTGCATGTCTCAGTATGACATTACACTCTATCTGCAAATGTTTCATTTTCAGGTCCATTGGACCATGTTGCGTCAACAAGCCACTTTACAACTTTCTTTTGACTGTTGTGTGACCCAGCGCTACTGTGATCTCTGCTCCATTTGGCACTTAAATTTTTTGTTTTGCCATTACAAACTTTGAGACTGATTCCTCCGATGTGGGCAGGGACACCCAGGGGCACGCTATGGTTCATTACATGATATGGTTTGCCAGTTTTCATAATGAAAGTTCACCGGACCGTTTAAGAGTCAAAAATGATGTCTTGCATCAGGAATGCGTACATGTACATGTACGTTGATGTTGATTTCAGCCACATTCAGCAGGTTGACTGTTATTTTCATCTGAAGATGGTGAACAGCTTTGCCACACGTTTACTTTTATGTTTGACAAACTAATAATCACAAATGCCCCCCCATGGAATGTGCTGAAATATGTGAAAAGAGTTTTGCTGATGGTTTTAAAAAGACCTTTGCCAGTTTGTAAAATGATTGGAGAATATGATGAATTATCCATCATTACTGGCCTGTCATTTTCAGAGATAGAAAAATTTGTCAAAATTGTAACAGGGTTTGAAATTCATTTTGTTGGGGTCTAGGCCATTTTGGCCTTGAAGAAGTCAAAATTTCCAGGGGCACCAAGGCCACTTAAAAGGGCATGGAGGCCATTGTCGAAAATTGATAAGGGCCCAAGGCAAATTTGTCAAAACACAATCTGTTCAACCTCTAAAATGCATTCTTTTGCTTTATTGTGGAAAAAAGTTGACACAAGAGCAAATGTCCAATAAGCTGTCAAAACCTAACACCAGGAATTGTTATACTCTATGAACAGGGCATGAGTTGCACATAAATGATCATCAAATTAATTAAATCTTTTTCAAACACTTGAAAATGTGTGCACATCCCTTTTGTTGACTTTTAGACTTTCAAGTTACCAGCTGAATAATCTGCACTGTATCCAAGAACCCTGCTGTCCCCTTAGGCTTCCCACCCTGACATGAAAACAAGAGCAATAAGGGTTAAGGGTTAACAAGTTCTGCTGCCCTTTTTACTCTTTTTTACCCATTACTTTTGTTTGTTGCCAGCAATGCGGGCGGGAGATATATTTGGATGCCTGCATTGCCGGCGTGGCCGCATCTTCACCCGGCACAGATTTCAGGAAATCACGGTGCCGTCAACATTGCCAATCTCGGAGCTACACACGGTGACACCACCACTTACCCATGCATAAAAAAAAGCCAATTTCTTGCATTTTGTAGCCGAGTTGCAGAGCTCCCTTTGAAAGGAATGCATTATGGGACATTCCGATTAGCTAGACGTATCCGTAAGGGTACGGGTTTGTGCTTGCGCACGTGCGGCGGATCAATGCAAAAGTGTGCAATAGTGGTATATGCAGCAATGCATTATGGGACGCCACGCTTACCAATCGGTAAAGGTGCAGGTCTGTGCTTGCTAGCACAAACAATGTTCATTGCGACATGAAGTTGGACAGTCAACGCTACCCCCTCTGGACAGTCCATATAGCATACACGTGGTATGGCCTATAACACAGGGGGTGCGCATAACTATAGTAACAGCTTGCTGCTGGAGAAATTTTGTGAATACGCATTTGCGTGAGTGAAGGCAATGTGGCCGTATACCTTGCGGGGCATGCATGCCTGATCGCTCGTGGTATGGTCTCGCCGACCGGTGCAGCTGGCGAGTGCTAGCGCTGCGCTGAATTTATTGTTAATTATTTTGACAACTCACTGGAAAGGGCACAATGGCCAAAGTGTGCATAGGGCACAGCAAAAGTTGTTTGGACAATGCAATTTTCTGAGGGGCATCACGGCAAGGAAAAAGGCATCGACGGCACTGGCGGTCGGGAATTTCAAACCCTGTGTAACATGTTTTCTTTTTCTTCAGCATGTTCCCAAAAAGTCAGCGCTGTAATCACAAAGTAATTGTCAGAAAGCTCCATTCTTGCACAATCTTTTTGCTACTTGGGTAATGTATTTGTTGACGCAAACCGTTGGCAAAAAAGAAAGCAAGCAGGCATTCACTTGTGTACATTATGAAATTTGTGCTGCTGGTACCTGGGACAAACTAATGAATATTCAGTGCCATCGCAAGAAACCCCTCCCTCCTCCGTCCCCCCTCTCCCGCCCCCCCGGTCATGTTGTTAATGTGCACTGATCCATTATCAGCCGAGGCTGTCAGCAGCAAGCATTAATGATTGGGTGCGTCATGAAGGCTATGCCTGATGATGGTCAAGGCCAACTGTTGATTGGCAGATAATTCCATTAACTCTCCTGGCTCTGTCTGTGCAGATCTGACTGTAACACAAGAGCTTCTGTCCTCATGTAATAAGGCTTTAACCATGTGCTGCTGGGGAGCCCGGTTTTGGGCACGTAGGCTTTATACACAAAATTGGGAAGGCCGAAACGGGACAAAAGAGCTGGGCCTTGTAACAAAAGACTGTACTTGGAACAAAAGACTGAGCTGCTGGGAATTGCCAACATTTTTTCATTTGTCAATAGCGGAGAAAATCTGTCCGTATTTTGTGTTTGTGGCATTCAGCATGAGTGGATTACCACCGGGGACAAAGGCGCCCCAGCACTCCAGTGATGAGCGACACAGTACTGCTGCATGCTAATCTGGCCCCTATTGAAAAAAACCAGCAGCACACTGTGCCAGTTTCGGGAACAAAAGAAAGTTACATAACACTGCACAATCTGGGCTCTTTTTACAAGTCGACGGGCTTGGCTGAAATACTTGGGCGTCTGTAGATGTTGTCTGTTAGATTAGAGTTGTCTCCAGACAGTCATTCCTGTGGGTGTAAACTTCCAGTAAATGAAGCTATGAGTTTTTGAAGAATTTTGAAAACGGAAAATCTTGAAAATGGCCCGGTTTTACGTCATGCAACTTCAAAATCACCCGGCAGCATGTGATTAACCAAAGGGGGTGCCTGGGCATCTTTTGGAGATCCTGTTGGCTTTTTAGCTAAAATTGGGAAAGACAGTTTTCCAATGCTGCCTAAATCCTTGCTCATCATTGCTTGTTCCTTTATTCCTCGCTGTTTGCATTTGTGACCACTTTTCTAACTTCATCGGTGTAAATGCAATTTAAAGATGTCGTTGAAAGAGAAGAAAATTGTTCTTTCATCAAAGTTTCATAAAATACATCTACAACCGACATGAGTAAATGCAGACTAAATTGCTAAGAGGTACATGTATTTCAGTGCTCTGTGCCCCAAAAGCCATGTTACAAAAAGTGGGAGGGGGGTCCAGGTGTAAGACATCAGCCATTTATAACCCATACGCCAATCCATTAAGCCCAACCCCATTGTAGGACCGGCAAAAAGTATGGTGGGGGGCACAGTCCCCCTTCCACTGCCAGTGCATGTACATTGTATCGGTAATATTTGATGCAAGGAAAAGCAATGTTCAATTTGGAAGAAGTATTGGCAGAAATGAATTTTTCCTCTCTAATGATGTATCCATTTCAACTGAATAATCCTCTATCAGATTTGTTGTGCTTCCGTAATTTTCTCTCGCTTTTCCACATAACATTAGTGACTGTTTTCATCTGCTAATTTTTGCTGCTTCCAGCAGTTGATACTGATCAACAGCAATGGTGAACCGTGAAAGTAGGGTTCAACCAAAATTTCTAACAACCTTGTGTAGTTGCAGACATCAAAAGTCAGACAGAAAAACAACCCCTCTGGAAAGAGATGATGTGTTTGTCGCCTCCTCGGAGTCACGGCTTGGGCATTCTCTAGCGTTTCTCATCTTTCCCTGCTCATCTGTCCTCCCTGATTCCTTGCGACCATTATTTACCGTCGTGGTTGTGACTAACAGTGAGTCACTCACAGTCGAGCCAACTGTTGCTCATCCTTGTTATAATCAGCTGTCCTCTTATTGCTGGGGAAAGACGGCACGTAGCACACGCACCGAAGCAATGGTTCATGTGGGTGACCACACTTAATGTACCTGTTGTTGAATCTGTGAAATGCTTCAAGCATTTTAAATATCCAATGTCAAGTTCGTATTGTGTGTGTGATTTTGCATTATTTGTTTGTAGTATTTTATGAAATGTCTCTGTGCATGTTGTCAACTTGGCATTGTTACTGAAAATAAGGTTCATGAATCTGTTATTCTATTCTGTTTAGGGACATCAGGTTTGGTTACACATGTACATACATACATACATACATACATACAACACATGTAATTGTCTTCTGTCAGGGTTTGTCAACATGAGCATAAAGTGTCTGTACGTGTAATGATAACTTTCTGTCTTGTGCAATGTACTTGCACCAGAACATACCAAACATGTACATACATGTACTGGTATGCACTGCTATCGGAGTTTATTTTTAGGGTTAATGTTTTACAATTTGTTAGATTGTTATACAGTTAGAGGATTCTAATTCTCAAGTTGCTGAAGTGTAACATTGAATATCAAAACATAGTTCTACGTGTAACTTGTCTTGGCTGCAGTGGTACCACATCATTTATCAGTCAATCAATTTTTTAACAGCTTCCTGCTTGTTTCTGTGTGAGAGTGAATAAGTGCTAAATTGAAGTCGGCCAGGCTGATGAGGCCTTGGCATTCCCTCACGTCCTGCCAGGGACCTGCTTACCGCCCCCCCCTTGCAAGGACATAAGAGGGCTCTTATGTTTCCCACTGCGCATCTTTCTTTTTTTTTCCCCCTTGTCCATTTTCCCTTTAGTCCTCTGCCTCCTCTCCAGTTGCCCAATCTCTTGTTGCTCTGACGGGAGAAAATTCGGCCTGGCTCTTGTCTCATCACTGCATCATCGAAGATGACTCATCTCCAGTGTGTACGTGTACATGTATGTGTAGTGTTCACATTTGTGCAATTTCCATGGCAATTGGCCCTCTGGATATGAGGAACCTTTCATGTTGTGAACGAAACTGAGGCCATTGATTTCTGCATCTTGTCTATCTGTACATGTTTAATATATTGCACATTAGAGGTATATCTAGTGGGGGAATGGGGCGGGAGGCAGGGAGGCAAGGTGCATCCACCCCACCTGAGGTACATGTATCTTGCCTTTTTTAAAATTTAGAAAAGATACTACATGAATGTGTATGATCTATTTGTGTTTGGGGAAAAGGGATAATGAAAACTCTTCAGGACAAAAACAAATTTGGGCAATCACTTTTAGAAAAAATTCCAAGATCTGGATATGCCATTGATGTACATGTACAGGGGTCTAACAGAAGTGGTGTTAAACATGAAGTGTAGTTGTCAGTTATGTAATACATTGAAAGTGTGTGTTTCTACTCGTAAGTGGAGATAGGGCATTCATGTGCAGCACTTGTTACAGAAATTTCCAAATGTACCGGTACAAGTACATCATGGTTGAATCTCCTACTCTCCCTTGATGAAACTTTTCCCAATCTGTTGCGTCTTTGTAGTCCTCGCTCGTTCGAAAATTTAATTTCAGAGGAGAGCAGTGAACCAGTCAGCAGCTTGTCAGTCTCAATCTGCTGGCACACAACAGCAGGGGTGTCAATGCAGGAGATCTCCGTCCCGCAGTAATCAGAGGCATCACCTCGGAGCGTGCTCGGAATTAGAAGACGGTTCTTTATGACTAATCATTCAAGACACACAATCAGGACAAGTTCGAGATTGCACTCTGGGTGGGGGAAAAGGTTAGGATTTGCTTGGTATTGGATAAAAAAACTGATACATGTACAAGCATGGAATATTCTGGACAAAATAGGCGGAAGGCTTGAGAGCAGGCAGAGATGCAGTGGATGGTTTACAGATTGCATGTGTGTCCTAACCATCGTTTAAGTATCCACCATCTTGGTGGATCAAGGCTGCTGCAGCCCAGTCATGACCCAGAATACAGTAGACTTTAGCAGCCTCAATCCATCACCTGGTAGCCTGGATTGAGGACTATTAACGTTAAAACTTTTCAAAGAATTCCACCTTCTTGACCACCGTTGCCAGTGGCCATCTTAAATCCACCTACCGGTAAATCCATAATGGGCAACACTAGTAAGTCTCAACCACTTGAATGAATCCTTACAACAACCCAATTTATTCTTGCAACTGCAAACTCAGGTGGTAATTCTGTGAGAGAAACACCACCATTTTCTAACCATGCACTAGTTAATCAATCTCTTTAACGAATCTCAAATTCATCAAAATATTCCAAAGCATTTGGTGAATAGCGGACATTTGTGGGTAGTTATGTTTAAGCTCATGTCATGCACAAGTCTCTAATGAGGCATGATTTAGAGCATGTCCTGTGGAGTGCGGATTCCACCCTCACCTCTTAATAGCACGGATATGATATGATGTCTTAGTTCTACTCTTTACTGCTTAAAAACAACTGGCAAAACTGAAATCTGCATATGTGTATGTGGAAGGTAAAGCTGTTGCAAAGTTTAATGCAGACATCATCAGGGACTTGCTGCATAATGTGCATCAGGTGATCTGAGTACAAATGTACTTTCAAGTGAGCAAGACCAGGAACATGTCACTGCCACTAAACATTGAAGCATCAATTTGAGAAGGTGTCTGAATCAAATGGTCTCAGGTGATGCAATAATTGGATTTTTCAGTGAGTGATGCCTTGGTACAGGCACAGTTTATATGAGCTTACCTCCCTGTATATCATTTAAGCTGCTTCCTTGGAATCTGAAATATAATTACATGTTGGTCTGTCAGTATATAGGCATTGTGTGGCTAGTTTAAGACTGAAGAGACTACAAGGAAACTTGAACAGACATTTTTTTGGATTATAAATTTCAACCAGTTGATCCTGATATTATATCACGTTGAGCTTGCCCAAGGTACTTGTACAGGATTATTTTCGGCTGAAAATTCTGACTTTTTAAATGACCAGATTACACAATAAGACTGCCAGAACCTGTTAATAAGTTTTGTTTGTTTGTTTGTGTCAGTCTTGTTTTTGTTTGTGTCTGTTTTTTTGGTGGTTTTTTTTTTTGTTTTGAGCTTTAGTTGATAGCGTCCCGGTATCATTCCTTTGTTTTCAAATAGTGGTAAGCATTTTAGTATATTTGTTGGCTCATTTTAAGACAGCGTCAAAAGCATTGATGGGCCTCAATGGCAACTCTTTCTTTCATGGATGCATATTTGCATGTGCACGAACCAGTACATCTGCCTCTGAACACTTGAGCACTTCAATTTGTTGTCATAGTTACGTGTGAACGTACATAAACTGTACATTGTACTGTACCTTTCCTCATGATGTTGTGACGACTTCAGTATTGTGCATTTGCAAATACAGTTATTGTGTAAATCTATACTTTATGTTCATTGTGCATTTATACAAAATGGCGCCTATACACATTTTACCCTTGAGGATTTTCCATTGAGTAGAAATCTGAGGAAAAGCTTTGGATGAACAAAACTTCATGTACTGAATGAGGTTAGATTCAAATCAGTACAAATTACCCCTCCCCCGGTGTTGGTGTTGCTTTTGTAACCCCCAAATCCTAATATGCACGAACAAGAGATGAATTTTTTATTACATAGGAAAGATGTCTCTTCAGTTGGAACTGACAACATGCTTGCATGGAATTTGGTACACCAAGCAATGGGCATTAGCGACCAATATGAAATGTACCGTCTTCGCGTGTTGCACCTTGACATTTTTTCCCCACTAATCTCACCTTAGCTGGTGAGTGGTTGCTTTTAGTCAGAGCCGATTTGACAAACCCTCATTTGTTGGCAATACAAGTAGCCAGAAATAATGACGACAATGAAGTAGAGAGGGGCATTAAACCTTGTAAAAAGTTGCGTTATTTTTCCCTGGATGAAACGTAAAACCCTTCAAAAGACAGAGGTGCTCTCATTTTAAAATTCAAAGTTGAATTTCTGTGCATTCCATTTTCCATTAAGCTTACGTGTAGTTCACACAAAATGAACTGATGTGGAACAAAAATGCCAAGTACTGAAATGATTTTAAAAAATTAAAACAGCCACGGTGGAGTCATTGTTTACCCAACTTTAAAACTAAATCCAACCATGGTAAATATGGGGCAATTTCTGTTAGACTGTCATGATAACAGCTTAAAGCACAAGACTCAATATTGCACTACAGATGCACATATGTACAATGTACATGTATGTACATGTACAGTATCTTCATACATGTAGATGTTTGGTTTTGATGGGTTGAGGACTTTCGAACAGATGGCTTTGCATTCTGTAAAAAATGGCAAGTTTTTATTGAAATAAGCTGAAATAGTGTCCTGGGCGTTCAGTTTTATTGGAAAGAACTTGAATTAACATGAAAATTCTGACATGTTTCAGTGATGTGACTGATGGCCCCAGAGTGATTCTTTCATTGAACTGCATGGAGATAGCATCAAATGGTCGCGCAGTGTAATGAAGTAGGCCAGTGTCTGAATGTATTTGGTTTTTCACAGTCAGGCTCATGAAAATTGCAACAACCTCAATGAATATCACTTGGCTGCATGTATGTTCTGGGAACTCAAGTGCAGCCTGCCTTTCCTGTACAAAGCTGTGCTGTATTTGTTAACCTTGGTGAGTGTCAAACTGAACTTAATACACAACCAGTCAATTTTTGAGAATATAGTGAAGCCATGTAGGTAAGTGTGTCTGGCGTCTGAGTGCTGATCGATTCTCATAATGAAATGGGCCAGGTGTCTTGCAAGCAAGCTTAATATACCCAGGTAGAAAAAAAATTGTGGCATTTAATTGCATTTAAGTGTTATTAAGGGTACACATGTACCAGTATATGGTTTTTATACATGTATGTCATCACAGTGAAGTACATGTACATGTATTGTGCCCGCAGTCTTGAGATGTTCATGTACAGTACATTTTGTCCTTTTTATTTTGAAAAAGTATTATTTTATGATGTACGTGTAGATACGAGAAAAGCACTTTTCTGTCAAAGACATCTAAGCAAGCACGGTCCAAATGACAATGTTCTTTGTACTGGTGCAGTGTACATGCACGGACATGAACAATAGCTGTTTAAAGTTCAATTGGCCCCATTTGAGCAATACTGAAGCACGCCATGCACAAGATGGCATCCCCTTGAAACTGTCAGATAGGTTCAAAGTGCAATTGCATTCACTGCCTGCAGGATTGTCGTTTTGCTGCACCATAAATACAAGCTGCCAAATTTATTCACTGTAACCAATGATAGAGACTTGTACATGTAATTGTTGAGTTTGTTGTAATTCACATCTGCCAGTGCTGTCCTGTGCGTCTGTTGATGAAAGGCTCATCTTGCACTAGCAATGTTCTTTCCTGTCACAACAGCAACAGCTTTACTAATTGCAAAGCAGCAGAGTAAAAAAAAAATCACAAACACCTGTCTCACACACGCAAAACTTTAATTCTCTGATATTAAATCACCTCCAGCAGAATCCTGCACAAGTTTAACTTTTGTAGGAATGTGATAGTTGAAATGGTTGCATGATAACTGCTCTGTTGAGTTGATTTAATCCACATCACTTGCAAGGAATTGTTGAGTTTGCTTTTCATCTGCTAAATTACTCCTCTTATTGCTAATTTCCTCTGCTGTGGCTGTTGACACACCAACTTTTGCCTCCCTGGAACATGTTCACTGTTATTTTACCCAGTCCAGTTTGTTATTGTTATTAATTTCAGTATAACAAGGGGAGATGGGTGGTTGAAAGGGGGCAGGGTACAGCGTATTAACTGAAATCAAATCTCTGCCTTGTCTTTTGAGTACCGAGTTACAGGTATATCCCAGCTAAATTCCCTTTTCACAACAGACAAAAAATCTCACACCCTGACGCACAGACAGTCTGGAGTCCAGACCCATCACTCCGTAAATGCACGTACATTGTAGGTAGCCCATAGACCCTTTAGGGTACACATTTTGTATTTAGATGGGTCATATCACTATAAATCAACTCCAATCCAGGCCTCATTTGGCAGGTCCTGTGGATTTTGTTTCATGTTTCACATAGGTATTGACTTTTCACTTCACAAATAGCCTGGAGGTGATTATTTTTTTGATATGGCAGCTTGTTCAGAAGGAAGCATATACATGTGAGGTTTTAATACAGAAGGAAGGGGATTCAAAGGCTCAGATTTTTAAAGTAAAATGGGTTTTACTCTGCATGTCAGTGCTCAGTACAGTCATCCAAAATGTCATCAGTACTTTTTTCAACAACAGGTTGATGCCCTGAACCGTCTTTCAGGAAAAAAAATTGGGGGAGATCTTCACAACAGCTTCATTTTTTTTACAAATTTGTACTTGAATAGTAGTCTTTTTAATACATGTAGGCAGTGTGCTTTCAAAAGTGTGGAATCGTATAATTTATTACCGATACATATTTTGCCCTTTTTTGTTTATTGATTTATTTGTTTTATGTCGTTTGTAATGGGGGAGGGACAGAAAAACACACATTCATGCATATGGTTTCAAGAGTGATAAACTGCAGCTCATATTTTCAAGTCTGCAATTACGGTTTAGCGTACAGTTATTAAGCTTTTCTAGCAATTGTGAGATTCCTTCTTCCTAGTCTGCGTAGGCCCAGCACCTGTCTCATTCAATTGGAATGGAAGCATGCTTCATATCACTAATGGATTCCGCTCAGAATCTGCTTGCCAATGCAAAGAAAGCAGGCGGAGAGCAAATGCACCGTTTGGCTCCTAGCTATTTAGGAATCGAGGCCGAGCTGGTCACAAATATTGAACAGTGAGTGTGCGCTAATTGCACAGTATACATTGCAAACATTTCCAGTGATACTACAGGAAAAACCTACCTGAAAAAGTGTCTGAGAAGCATTGCATTCTGGGTTATTTCCAGCACTCACCAAGTCGGTCTACACAAAGTGCGTACTGTCAGTTTTTGTGTCATTGGTCACAACTACACTGTATAAACTGCAGCTCATATTTTCATTTGTTTCCTAGTGTCTTACCTTGACGGGAACACCTTCAGTCCCATGTTATACATGTATATACAGCAGTAACAATGATTTTCTAATCTGAAATTCAAGAGCATCATTCAGAGTTTGCTTTAGAGAGACCCATCTGTAGAGAGACCCATCTGTAGTGTCCAATTCCAAAGTCACTTTCTCCAGTAGTGATGGTATACAGAGTATGGATAAAAGACTCAACTTATACCAGTTCTGAATTACATACACGTAGTATGGCCATACTGGTACTTGGTATGGCTTTCTGGACTGCTACGTGTAGGTCATGGCAACACATAGATGTACATGTCAAGCCCAAGTTAGATTTTTTCTGTATGAGCATATACATACCCATATGGTACACACAAATTGTCTCTCAGTGCACTAGTAGGTTATTTTTATGTGAAATGTTGTTTGCTCAAAACAGGGTCACTACAATTCCCAGTTTTAATGCGTCTGCTGTTATTTCACAGTGGGCCAAAGGTACAGTGATTTTTGAATGGAAGACAAAGACGAGCTTGAGCACATGTATTTACAGCTCTGAATAAACCTTTTGCAAGCTAAATTTGAATAAAATCTGGTACACTGAGTTATTTAAATTCACGTGAACATAACAGCTTGAATTCTCCATACTAAAAACCACTGTTGATATACCTTGTGATTCGGGGCAAGCTTTTGCCTAGTTACATAAGAGACGCCTTGCAACAATACACTGTTCTCAGTGGATAATAACGGCACGAAGGAACCAGTCCATTCCAGAGATGGTGGTCGCTATGCAAAAGCTTGCCCCGAATCACGAGGCATAACAACAGTGTCTTTAGTCTGGGGAATTCAAATTGTTATGTTTCTGTGCAATCAGATAACACAGTGTACCAGATTTTAGTCAAATTTGACTCGCAAGTGGCTAATTGCAAGTTTCCAACTTGACAGGCAATTAGGGAATGGCTCTACACAAACTTCGTCACTGCTCTGAGCACTATTTCATGCATTACTGTAACCTTCCTCTCGTGGCGTGTGCATGTACCGGTACTGTACATGTAGACATAAAGTATGTACATGTATGTCTCCTGTGAATAATCTTGAGTATCTATGAAAATGACCCCGACTGCATTTTGCTTTATGTCTCCCGAGTTGTTTAAAGTTAAAGATCTGATTGCTTCCATAGCATTGGTCTTTTAGACCTCATGAGATTAATTTCCGAAGGCACTTTGACATGGTTTCAGTCAGGGAGGAAAAAAAAAAACCATTGAGCTACATTAGAACTGAACTGGTTTAGAGTCATAAAGGCTTGGATTGTAATTTGATTAGAGGGCAGAATTGATGAAGGGGAGCGACAGACCGAAAAAGAGGTTTGTTATTAGGATGCGGTTGAATCATCTGATTACACAAGGGGGTTGAAACTGAACCAGCGTAAAACTAACAATAACTGTATATGTACGTGCAGCT
Source organism: Acanthaster planci (assembly GCF_054643075.1). Lineage (NCBI taxonomy): Eukaryota > Metazoa > Echinodermata > Asteroidea > Valvatida > Acanthasteridae > Acanthaster > Acanthaster planci. The sequence goes on from NC_141777.1 coordinate 28,657,859, forward strand.
TAAATAAAAACATGGAGAAGCAATAACATGTCTGTACATAAAGCCTTTTGCTTTGTACAGGTGGAATAACAACATTAATGGGCAAATTTGAGAAAAAGTTGACTCATTTCAGATCTAGAAGAAAATGATTCCCAGACAGATGTGATCAAAAGCCATCACGTCCAGAAGACTGATGGCACTTTCGTTGTGGGAACAGGCGACAGGCCCTTGCAACTTTGCATGGTGGTGGTATCAACTAGGGAAGGTTTGCTGTAGCACCTCTTTTGGAAAGATGCACATGTATGGTTCTGAAAAGAACTGACATGTTTCAATCACCATTCTCTGATCCTGAAGACATTCAGACCATACTAATTGAAATGTTGAGTGTTAAGTCACTTGTTTTTTTTCAAAACCACATATCCTCCCAAAAATATATATGTATGTCACATGGTGTTACGAATACCAGAAACCTTTGCCGAAACGAAGGCTAGATATGTTTGTGCATGATTTCATGTTTCAAGTTTAATTTGTGCTTGACCTTCGACCCCAGTAGGGCACCTGGTTGCCTTAACCGATGGCGACATCATGGGTAAGCAAAGCATGAGGGAAGAAATCCAAGAAGTCAAGCACGTACACGTAGTTGAGAGAAACTGTCTTTAAACTGACAGTGATCCATCATGATGAGACTTCAGAGTGGAGACATCCTCACATTGTGTGCTCAAATACAGCTTTTGCTGCAGAGAGGGGGAATTGTACAGGGCATTCAAGATTCCCAGGGAGAGAACGAGCTAGATGGCAGAGCCGATAGTAGCTGAATAAGGAAGAAAAGATAAGAAACGACGAAAGAGTGAGAGGTAGAGACTGACTTCATGCTTGATTGCTTGTCTTGGGCACTGAGGCTGTTATACAAAAAAATAAGAAAAAAAGAAGACAGAAAAGATCCATCCGTCTGTCAGTATATTATGTATGGTTCCGTCTGATTGGCGCTTTGTTGGCTGTAAATGGCCAGACTGGCTCTTAAGTGATGACACAGAGGAATTGCAGAATTCTGTGAAGCTGGCTTTTAGCACGAGGTACTGCCATTATGTCTGGAAAATCAGGATAAAACCTGTTTTGAGCAATTGATTCAATTTCCAGGTTACATTTTTAACAACTGTACAACATATGTAACTTTTTTCCAAAGAACCATTCATTTCTCCCGTCTTACTGAATCAAGATTCTGTGTTTTGAAAAAATCCTTTAAGCATTTTTCTGTTTAAGACACGTGAAATGTTTCTGGGTTGGAATACATATGTACATGTGCGTGTACATGTACTTGGACCTTCTTTTTTACATTTTGGTGTGTACATGTAGATCAGCCACAATGGAAAATGCCACTCAAATGATGAGTGATTCTCTTGGACTATTGGAACAATAAATAGTCCCTCACAGTTGTAAAACTGTTATTTTGAAAATGACAATTTTGATGACCTTGATATCTCAAATGTTTGGTGTGCTATGTACAAATGAATTTTTCTTTGAAAAAGTTACACCATGTCCAAAATGTAATTTTTTTTCAGTTATACTAAAATGCATGTGCCAAATGGATTACATGTAGGCCTACATGTACTAATCATCATTTAACATTATTAATTTCAGTCCAATTTTTATAGTGTTCAAGTACATGTATACTGGTACATGTACATGTATGTGCATGTACATGTAAGCTTTTTACATGTACATTGCAACAAATTGGCAATTTTTGAACTTGTGAACTCTGGTCTTTTTGGTACATGCATATTTATAACAGCACAAATAAAATGAATCATAATGCATCTGGCCTTATTTGTGGCAGGATAATGTAACACCTCGGATGGGCTGGTTTCCCCACAAAAACTGTTGGGAAATATCCGCAAGGGTTGATCTGGCAGGACTAGTCTGCTTGGAATCCCCTAAGATGCAGCCCACGCGGCATCCCTACCCCCGCAGTCCCACTCAACGTGAAAACTTGCGAGTGACAGGCTTGGCAGAAATATCCGCAATTAGCTGTTCTACAACAGGAGTCGACTTTAAGATGATCGGACGCTTTGCCCATGGCCTGTTGCAGATATGCAGGATTGGAGGGTGCTCAGACAAATATTTGTGGAGAGTTCTGTTGTCAGAAATAACAAATTTTTCAATGAGCACCTTTAAGTCACACAATCATTCACAGAAATAAGCATTGCACTGGCCTTTTTTTGGCCGGGCAATCTGTAGCGATTCCATATATTTCCCTGTCATGGCCTTCAAACGCCATTTAGATATTGAAGTTTTCAGGAACTTTTCCAAGAATCCCACTGGCCATCAGGTAATGACCCCAGTGTCTTTTTCAGCCAGAGAGTAACAAGGTATCGGATGGCTCTTATAGTGGACAAGACTACTATACACGTAGTCTCTTGCATTGCCTTAAATAGAGGGTGCATTACTCTTCGGTGATTGCTCTGCCATAACCACTACTCGTAATACAAGAGTAACCCTGCCAAAGCTGAATCAAAATGCTTTCATCTGACGCATTGTCTGCTGTGATGCATTATGCTATATTTTCCATGGACGAAATATATATTTCTCATGCAGGTTTGGTTGAAAACTAAACTTTTGTATCATCAGGTTTGCAACCTTTCCTCGCGCCAGGTGATTTTGTATTTCTTTCTTTTTTTTTTGAATTGGTGCCATTACTAATGTCAAAGCACTGTACATGTACAAATTCCTTCCTACGTGGCTTGAAATTTTTCTCTTCCAGTGTAAGGGCAAAGCTATTATTAAAATTAATATCTCCCTGACACAAAGTACATCTTAGACATTTTTCGCATTTTTCCCCCAACTTCCCAAGTTCCCACATACGTGTATATCCTTAAAGTCTGTTTGTGGTTATGGAGACAGGTGATACACTTACAGAAGAAACAATACAATGTGATTTTCCTGCCAAGTTATTGGCCAAGCAATTTTTTTTTTTTACCTTAAATCATTTTAATGAAGGCAAAAAGTGATCCTTCAAGGCCCCATGTTGGGGAAAGTGGTATTAAAAGTTATAGTAGGGTAATTAAGCTATTCCGTATAAGTATTGTACACTCATAAAGCTAGGAATGTACAATGTCGATCAGTATGGAGGAATGTACATTGTACATGTACATGCTTGGAGTATACATGTATATTGTACTGATTTGGTACTTCAGTGAAAGCACAGTTGATGTACATGATTCTGAACTTTTCTACCACATGTGCCTGTTCTGTATGCAAAGACCCTCCACATTCTACAATTCTCCACCCCTAATTGGCAGTAAATTTTTCTGGGAAATGGTGCTTTGAAATTAGTGAGTAACGTTTCCATTCTGGTATTTTGTCTGTGAGTAGAGATTGACACAGAGGATGTAGAGAACAGATTAAATGAATGTTCATGTAACATGCTCCGGTAGACGCACGCATACAGAGTACGGTAGATGTGATTTGCTTGGTTGAATAATTAAGATGTATACCTATACAGTAATTTGGAAGGAGGAAAGTGATTGTTTAGCCATTATGCAACAATTTTGGTGGCCACTTGTTACATGTACATTATGTCTAATATTCTTTCAGTACGTACCAGTACATTTGTTTGTGTGGTATACATGTACATGCCCATGTACCGTACTTGTATGTACTGTGCATGTACGCGTGTGGTTGATGAATATCCATCATTTAATTGGATGACAACAATTTACATCCTGTACATACATCATTCCTTTTTGTCAATCCATCAGTATCACCCAACATAGAATCTAGTCTTAGTCGCAATAAGACATCCTTGATCATGCCAATCAGGCAACCTATATCACGGGAAAAAGAACGGCAGAAAAGGTAGATGTACTCATGTGTAATGATGAAAGGGAGAATAAGATAATTCATCACGAGAGAGGAATATTCATTGGCTGGCTCGGCATGTCACCGGTCATCCAATGCCTGTTTGAAGTGGTAGACAAGGATGCGATGTTCAACCAATTGATGGAGTATGAAACCCTATCTGCTTCAGATACAGACAGTTTGGCACCGATTGTAGATTTTCTCTCTCCGGCCTTTCAATTGTATTTTTGGCATTTTCCTCTTTTTAGTGTGTGTATTTGAGTGCATATTAATCATGCAGAGTTTAAGTGCATTTATGTCTGTCGGAGGACAGCACTCCAGTTTTTTTTTTTTTTTCATTAGTTTTATTTGGGATTGAAAGTAAATTGAAATGATGGGCAAGCCTGGCGTGATGAATTAATTTTTGAGACATCAGACAGTCAGGTCTTCCTGAGGCTCTTGGAACAAGAAAAACATATACATGTACATGGGCCCGTGGTGACAACTTGGATCGATTTACTGGACTAGTGTAAAACAAACTTGTTAGGAAAGCTGCAAAACATAGACACCAAGAGGAATGACGTTGAATACGTACATGTAAATGAGTGGAAGGAGTCTGATACTTCAATCCTGGCAGAATGTGGTTAGCTTTTTGCAAGGTTTTGCTCAGACAGAAGTGTTCAGCCCTCCCGACTCTTAACGTAAAAAAGGTCTCTGATGAGAGTACATGCACCGATATTTTAAGGTTGGAGGGAAGCACAGCTGGATGCTTATTAATGTTCAGACTTAACTTGCTATGTGTAGGTATAAATGTATGTAACTTTGCTATGCACCTGTGTACAAGTCTGGTTGTTTTCTTGTTTATTTTTGAAATGAAGTAGAATACTGATTGTGCCCCAGTCTATTGCTCTGGTAAGCAACTCAAATTATAAAAACATTTAGGGGAAAAAAGTGTATCCAGTTGTCTTTTGAATAAACACATTGTACATGTACATGCATGCATGTAATGATGCCGGATGATACATGTACATGTTCATGTACACATGTAATGAGGATCCATGAATAGCTGACATTGCCATGACTGATGTTGCTGAAAGGCAGTTGGTTGATGTGCCCTTAATGTGGTCCCCCTCTGGCCAGTCTGCACCCTTGCACATGCTGCCGCAGCCACGTTGTGCTCATCAAGACATTACTAACTGAGGAACAAAAAAGACCTTCAATGACAGAAGGCTGTTTGATCGTTTCAAGAACAATGTGCCAACATGGTTTAAGAAAAAAAAAATCTAAATAATTTATCTGTCACACAAATTTTGCTGTAACTTTTTTTGTAAATGTACATAATGTACATTTGTGCACATATTATGACTGAAAGCATGTTCATTTTATTTACATACATGGAGCAGTTTCCAGCTTCAGGACTCTGTTGAAGCTGAACATGCATTTGTATGAAATACCAGTATGCTGTTTTTCCTTGATAGGTACATAAAGTGAATCCTTCATTCCCTTCGCAGTTTTTCGAGGATTTTGCAGGATACAATGTAGGTGCATGTACCGTTACATTTATAATCTTACTTTTACCATAGATGCCGCTTGAAACCTCAAGGTTAGCAGTGCTTTTGCCTGCACAGTAGATAACTTCTGAGGATTCCAAAAAATGTCTGGGGAGGCACAGTTGAACCGAGGAACTGAAATCTGTTCAACTGCCTGAACATTTTGCTCTGGGCATTGCTGTCACACGTTACATTTTATGCAGAAAGGAAGAGGAACATGTTCCAGACTCCCAGTAGCCAAGGTTTCAAGTGGACATGGATCTTTTTGTCATCACTGAGAATTCATTGAGGAAGATGCCCCAGTAGTTTGAAGCAAATTAAGATTGGAAATGTCACAGGCTCTTGTGTCTTTAACCGATGTATAACTTGTAATGCCGGGGGTGAGGGGTTCACTTTAGAAATGATACGTAGATGTTTGGATCTTGTTTGTAGCATTGAAACACAAGCTAAAAATCAATTTGTTTTGAGACGCTGTTGGTTTCAGTTACTGGATTGCTAAGGAAAAAAGTTGGAATGAGGTCACCAGAAGCTCGACTGTGCAGAGCCCTGGAAGAAACCCATCCTGGCTAGCTCAAGATGTAACATTTACCGACCAGCCACCTGATAAAATAAATGAATCAGCTTCAAGTCCATGCACTGTGCACACTATCATTCACTACTTTTGTCACGAATTTGTGTTGGTGATTGTGCAGTGGAAAGGGCCATATATACAGTACTTACGCTACACATGCATGCTCAACGTTCAGTTGATGCACTGACAGCATGCGTTCCTAGACCAAAAATTTGTGGTACTTCACTTTGATGTCCTATTTCCTGCTGTATGTTACCAGTACTATTACTTGTGTCCAGACACTTGACTTGTACTCTTGTACAATACATTCACACATTAAAAATGGTATATGTATTATCGAGCGAATGCAACTTTGTATATTTATCAGTATATTTGCTAAATTTTACAGTACAATTCAGGCCACATCATGCGTGATTTTTTTCAGTGGTGGAGGGGGATGTACATGTAAGTACATGTACTGGTAACTCTGAGTAATACAGAGCCTGTTATACATAAGTACATGTAACAGCAATGTTGTAAGTGCATGCTCATGTACATGTGAGCAAACTAATGAGATGTTGGACCGAGGAAGCCCCTTAAGGTTACTTTCTCTGAGTCTCTCTTTGACTAGAGACCTAAACCCATAATTTTAAAGTTTGTAATGCACAACAGCTTGTGAAACAGTGCTTTCTGTGTGGCTATAATTCTTCCAGTTCTCTCCCTGTTGCTCTCAATTATTGTATGGATGAACTTGCACATGGCACCCAATTCCTGTTTGAGCATGTGCAGATATTTACTAGTAAATCATATTTAAGGTTTTGGGAATGAGGCACAGACCATTCTCAGACTTTGTAGAGCCTATCGGGGCCCCTTTTCAAGATCCAGGTACTTGCTATTCAACAGATGATTCTCGGCACTACCACAGCATTGGGCACAAATACATGTACAGGTACGTGTACATCCGTGCACCTTGCAGTCTATAAGTTGCGTTACAATTCCACTTTCTGTCTGGTTTGTTTTTCAGGTATGTGGGTGCAACAAGGAGCAGTATGTCATGCTGCGTCAGCGTGTGGAGGAGAGCAAACAACGCATCACATTGATGGAGAGCGAGTTCCTGCAGAGCACGCTGTACACCGAGAACGAGCTGGACGAATGCAGGGAGGAACTCAGGCTGTCGCAACAAAGATACAATGCGTAGGTTTTCCTGCATGTTTTTTGACCTAGCCATGTCAAGTGCAACAAAATGCAACAGTTGTTGAAAGTATGTTGCACCTGGTGTCATAGGCACCTGTTTAGACAGGGTACAAACCCTGCTCAGTGAAACAAAATCTGCTGTTGCATGTAGTTAGTTGTAGTTCGCCCCATTTACGGGGTAGCAGGGTCCTGTTTTTTTAGCTGTGTTCTTGTTGCATAATTGAGTTGCACTCAGTTTCATGTTGTTGTAGACCCTGATGTGGTTTTTAGGATTGTAAAAATGTGTTGGGGTTGCTGACTGAGACAGTAAGGTAGTTGTTTTGTTTTGCCTTTTTTTCTTGTATTCATTCCCATGTGGCTTTAAATCTGAGCAGATTTTGGAAATGGATTTATTCACACATAGGTTTGGCAATATTTGATACAGTTCCCCATTTGATGATGTTGTTCCAACCAAGTTGAAAAAAAAATGCAAGATGCTTGGTACATGTAAGTTTCTTTTGGAGCAATTTGTTGAAAAAAAGACTGATCTATCTGTCCTAAAATATTGTTTATCAGAACTCCTTACTGTTTACAAGAGCAAAGCAGATGACAAAGTTTCCTGCTGGGTTGCGAGGAAGGAAGGATGGAGTTCTGACATTCACAACGATTGATTCTTGCAATCATATTACAAACCATTACAAACCTTTAAAGTTTGGCCATTAAAAAAAAAAAATCATCCTTTCTGCCTCCTAGGCGTCCGAGACATTTCAGGGGATTCTTACGCCACGCTGAGCACATTTCCCTCTCGCTTGAATGTCTCTCCCCTCTCCTGTCCTCTTCCCTCCCCACACCTGTCCCAAAGCCGTCTGGATGTCCGCCTCACTGAGCCGCATTTGAATTAGTTCACCGAGAGCTCATTTTACATGAAAGGATGCAGTCGTGGGTCCTTCCACCTCCCACATACCTGCGCCTGTCGCAAGGAGACACCACTGGTTGCTTCCAGCAAGGAAGATGAAGGTGCACGCTTCCCGACATGATTACGGCTTTCCCTCGTGCTTTGTGCTTTGTTTTCCTCTTGTGTACATGTACGAGGAAGGGAATGTGCATCTGCCGGGATCTTAAGGCATTCATGTATGGCTGGGACAGGATAGGATTGCTACTTGAAGGAGTAAGGTGTTGAGGAACTGAACTTTATAGGAATTGATATACATTTACATGTACCAATCACAGTACAGTACCTTTTGGTGTGGCATTTGTAGCTCAACATATTCTTTATATAGTAGGGCTGAGTCAATTGGAATAATTCACTGTTCAAATATTCAACATTCAATATCCAATTATTCGGTTGTACTGACCGGCAGATTGTTAATGAACAAACCATATACAAAATCGGTTGCAATAATGTACACAATTGTACATTGTAATCAATATACATGTAATAGCTTCTCACATCTAGGAGTATCACCAGCCACGATTTAGTAAGATTTAAGAGATGAACAATACTTCTTGCCCTGTTAAAAATTTCTATTCCTTTTAAATTGTTTAATTAATAAGTTACTTTTTAAATCGTAAGATTTCTTTCACTTTTCATTTGAATCTGCTTGAAACAAGCCTCCATGGTGCAATTTTTTCTCAATTACATGTAAAATGAAATTGTACCTTTTCACGAATTTTGCATTTGAATACTTTAATTCGGAAAACAGTATTTAAATATCAGATAATCGATCGAATATTCAGTTATTTGGCACAGTTGTACTATACAGCACACATGCAGTGCGAATCCATGTGTACATGGTGTTTACCTTTGTAGCCCTGCATGGCATGTATGGTAGAGCTATGCTATACGTTGTAGATGAAGCAACAGCAAATGTATACCTGTATATTGTAAAGAGAAATGTACAATGGCTCAGCCACAGATATGGCTACACCATTTTGAAGAAAGAAGTATTGCACATGCATTTAACTTGAGATGACTGGTGAAGTTGGCTTATTGATGGTGTGACACACACTGCATTCACTGTGGTTACATTTAGCAAGCCTATGCATCTTATAAAGATAGCTGTGCAGTACACTCGACAGAAATGTTGCAATTTGGGGGAACAAAGCCACATTCATGGGGGAGGGTAAAAATTGGATGTAATTTGTTTCAGTATTCAAGGCTGTCACAGAAGGCCAGTACAAATTAATGCTTGTTATGTAAGCCTGTTCATATTGTATAAGGATTCATTTATTAAACCATGTACCATGGAAACAGAAACTCTCAATACACTCTGAGGGATAAAAATGTGTGTTAAGTTTAGACACACAGATTTTTTTCGACCTGTCTCTGTAAGAAATGACTTCTTGCAGTGGTTTTGTGTTGCTGAGTTACATTTTCCCTAGGAACGGCAAGAAATTGGGTCAGCATTTGCTGCCCTGAGACGGGGGCTGTTTTGGTGCATGTATTGTGGGACAGACATGCCTTCTGATTTTTCAAGATGTGTTGTCACAGCCAAATGAAAGTTGATTGAGTAGTGAGAACTGTACCAGAATTTTTACACAGTGGCTAATAATAGGTTAGAAAAGAGCCACTCAAAGGAGGGAAATGACCAAATTTTTCTGTCTGCCTGGTATCCACTAACTAGAAATGTCTCTTGATGGTTGAATATCCATGACCTACATGTAATTACTGTGGGAAAAGCCTCCAGATAGTACACAAAATGACAAATATTAGAAATAGCACCAACTGCACGGCTATATTTGGGTCTCTTTTCACTCTCTGTCCAAAAATCAAAGCCAACTAATCAAATTCTGGTCTTCTTTCTCAATGTGTACATTAGATTTGCCTGTGTAGATTTTATTATTGCACTGCACAGAACAGACCATCAATGCAAAACCATCATTCTGAGCCAGTAGCTCATAGCTATCTTTTTTTGTTAAAAGCCATCTTGTTTTCAACACTGAATTCTGCATTTTAAGCATGTAGGGATCATAGTACTATCTTGAAAGTGTTAATGTTGCACAGGAACAATGTACTTGAAAAAGCAGCCTAGATTGAACAATTCGCACATCTGTGCTTCTAAGTGATTTATGTACCCGGTATATGGCACATACCGTACATGTATATCAAAGTTTTTGAACAGAATATTACTGACATGCAGCTGACTGGTACATTTCTTACTTTCAAAACATTTCTGTTTTGCAGCTGGATGAAACTGTTCTGCCTCATCTCTTTAATTTTTCACATAAAGCAATTTTAGAAATTGTTAGGTATGATTTGTATGGTGGCATTATGTTTTGGCCAAAAGCCCGTCAAACACAAAGACAGCCCTACAGTACGTTGTAAAATATGCTACACGTATGTACAGTATGTACGTGCAGACAAGATAATTTGTTTTGGTTATTTATAGGTTATTTATAGAAACAACAGGTGTCATTCTAAAAGAAATTGACATGCAAGGCCCCTTAAAAAGCCATTTTTGATGAATGCTAACAGTGGTTTTTACCATTCATAGACACTGTATGTTAAAACTTGCTGCTAAGAGGGTACTTCACCATCATGCTGTCTTAAAAGATGAGAATAGCCAGGAGAAACTCGTGGAAGCATGGACCTCCTGAGAAAAAGACAAGACTTAAGTCTACAAGGAAAAAAAATGGTCTGTTACTGGCCCTTTGCCCATCTGTGAGATCCCAGCTTCATGTTTGTACATGTGCTCTGGAGGCTTCTTTGAAATAACATCCCCAAAACCAACAGATTCGATCTGACCGAAAGAAGGGTGGAAGAGACAGCTATTTGTTTACTGAAAATGGAGCCTCTCAGCCTCTCCAGAAGATGTGTTTTGCTTTCAATTACTTGTCTGGCTCAGCACATAGTCGCCAAAATGGAGTGGGCTAATGTACTTCTCCATGAGCTGTTTGCACGTTGGACGCAAATAAATCTCACCAGAAGGATATGCTGGCATCATCAGAAGAGCTCAGCTCAGCCACTGTAAATATTTAAATCATCATAATTTGGTGTGCCAAACTCAAAAAGATGAAAATAACAGATTGTGTTTATTTCAGTGTGGAATGTAAAAAAAGCTCTCCGGTATTTGTTCCATTCTTAATGGCTGCATTGACTAAAGACTTGTAGTTCTCATCAAAATGTCGAATGGATACAGAAGAAATGAAGGAAGTATTTGTACGGTGGTGGGTTTTTTTCCCTTTGGATACACGTAGTTGCAGTGCACTCTCATTAATCAAGGTGGTGGCTGTGTACATGTACATGTAGGTAGGTAATGTTTTGGTTTATAAAGGTGACTTGTTTTTAGCAGAATTTCAGGTTTGTTGGAGCAACTTCCTAAAAGTTCTACTGTTTCTACTTATTTTTGTTTTGTTTTTCTCTTTACAGTAGTCAGTGATATGGCTGCATGTTTCTAGATACTGTACATGTACATGAGACGCAAAGTTCAGCAGAGCATTTTATGTGCAGTACCGTGTTACTCAGCTTTTACAGCAGGTTTAGACATGTAAATGGTCGCCAACAGGCACATGTATGCATGTACATGTACGTGCACATTGTCATGTGTACAGGGGGCAGATTTGTTTCCTCTGTGTACATCAAATGTATTTGTTAAATGAGGATGTTGTGAGGCTCCCAAGAGTTACGCGTGAACATTGCATTCCTGTCCTCGGAGTGTTCATACGGCATTTGCCTGGACTGGCCAAACTTTGAGCACGGTGGGTGTTCACAAAACGTGCTCTGAATAGCAACGAAGGTGGCAGGAGTAGAAAAGGGAAAATTGCATGTTTAGGGTGATCGGAGTTGGGTTGCATTCTATGAACGCACCATGTGCGTGTCGGGAATTCAGTGATAGTGCATCATAGTGACACGTGCATTCACTGGGGTGCTTGCCATGTGTAATGTAATTGAATTTGGCCCCGGAAACTGGCACGGTGCGGAGCGTATCGTTGGTGTTATTAACGGCAACTTACCACACCATGCGGTATCGTGCATGTCCTCCAGAATGTCTGAGTTGTAATGTAGCCGCCTTCAGTGGCAGGGCCCCTTAAGGCGGAATGCGTGTATCTTGAATGATTGTGTTCAAGTTACATGCTCTTAACACATTAGGCACATAATGTACATGTCTTCATGTGCGCGTGTGTTAAGTACCGGTACAGTGTATTATTTTTTAGTCGATGACACATGCTTTCTATTAGTCTGTCAGAGTCTTCCTTGTAATGTGCTGTAATTGCCCCAAATGTGTCCCATAAACTGTTCTTGTATAAATCGAGTGAAGTCCTGAAGCCACCTACACATGTATGTAAACACGATGCTTTGCATAAGTCACACACGTGTGTCTGTTAGCACTGAGGAATTGTAACAAAAGATTTCATTGGAGGATAGTTGTACACGTACCAAGATCAAAGTCCCAGGAATGTTTTCAGGTTAAAAACCTAACAGAACATGCATATGTCACATAAAAAAAAAATTGTTGACTCATAGGAATAGATGGGTAATTTTTTTTCCGTAGCTGGGCTGCCAACATTGAGTAAGACATGAGCATAATGTACATGTTCATGTACATGTAGCTCTGAAAGTCCATTTTAGACACGGACTTGCATGCATTCACTTAAAATGTGTGACATTACCACCACTGCTGTAACAGCCAATCATATTGTTTCATTTCTACCAAAAACAGGCTTACAGATTTCGTGTTTTCATTCCATGATCAGGATAGGACCACAAAGTATTGAAGTGAAATGTGTTATTTTTTCTTACATACATGCATACATGTAGTGATGGTTTTATTTCTTTTTTCCTTGTTTGTCTGAGAAATTCCGTGTGTTTATGAAGGTGTGAGAATGACCTGAAATATGCGCGTCTCTTGCTCATTTTGTGAGGGTTGGCAGGCCTGCTGCAGGGGCCCCTCAGTTGTACTGTACATGTACATGTACATGTGTGTACCAGTACCAGTACATGTGAAACCACAAGGCATGATGACTTTGGCGATCCTCTCCACAGTCGTATCTTTATTTGATAAGTTTGTGGTAACTTAAGTCTTTTCTTTACTGATTATGCAGGTTGGAAAAAAGTCATCAGGAGCTCCACGAGATTAACAGCGACTTGGAAGAGAGGATTCTTGATATTGTAAGTCATTCGGGCGACTGGGAAATGAGAAATAGCTCATTTAAAATTTACGTGAAACATTTCCATGTTTTAGTGTAGGCTTTTGTGCCAACAAATAAAATGAAATTCTTGAAGTGCCATGACACAAACTCTAAGCAAGCAAAGCCTGGATATTGATGTCACAGTCCCCAAGGTACATTGTAAATAGAGTTTAGCCATTGATAGCTTCACTGTTTAGGGCATACAGTATGTAAAAATGTATACATGTGCATGGTTGAAATGTTTGTGTGCTTAAAAACAAACAAGAGGTGAAGATTACATGTACACATGTACCGGTAGACTGCATTCTGCCTTGGGACAAGTAGCCCCAATGCAAGAGGGTTTTTAATGTATTATGAATGAGTAATGAGACACTTGCTGAAACTAACTAAATTTTTTGATTGGACATGCACTTGATAATAGACCTTAACTGGTTTCATTCATACTTGTGGCATATGGCAGATCTCAAAGGGTTTTGGTTAACAGCAAACTATCAAGTAAATATAATCTTGAATGGGGGTCATGTTTAGGCCCTTTACCAGTCAGCTGTCCATTATTGTCAAAGTTCATCATCCACAGGTCCATTGGTATGCCAACGATACTCAGTTGCATTTATCATTTTTGTCCTGATGTGAGGCTGGTAGCCAGGAATCTGCCATATCTGCCATGGAGTCTTGTATACATGATGTACAACAATGGATGTTTAATAATGGGTTATTTTTGAATGACAATAAAACAGAGTTGTTCATTATTGGCACTCGTCAGCAACTACTCAAGGTTACTTTGGATGGTATTCAGGATAGGGAATCTGCTGTTTCACCCTTTGCTGTTTCCCAAACTTTAGGTGCATGGTTTGATGCCAATATGTCATTGTGATCTCATGTCACTAAAGTTTGTGGTAGTGCATTCGATTATTTACATAATATTAGACGTGTCAGGAAATACCTCTGTAAGGAATGTACCGAGACAATGATTCATACATTTATCTCAAGTAGACTTGATTATTGTAACAGCTTGCTGTATGGCTTGCCCAACACACAGATCAACCAACTCTAGAGAATGCAGAATGCTTGTACCCGCCTTGTTTACAAAACATCAAAGTTTTGTCAAACCACACCTTTACTCATTGACTTACTCTGGCTTCCTGTTCGATATAGAATTGAATTTAAGAGTTTGTTGATGACATACAAAGTCTTGCACAACCAAGCTCCACAATATTTACCTCAGCTCGTTTCTGTAAAGTCTCAGACCACTGTCTTCATAGTTCTGGCGATGGTGTTCTTAACTATCCTGCAGGTCAGGGTAAGGTTACCCTTGGGGGATCGAGCCTTTGAGTAGAGCACACCAATTCTCTGGAACTGACTTCACTTCATATTAGACGTGCTACCACTGTTATCACTTTTGAATGTATCCATGTTAAAAACTCATCTGTTTAAGAAGGCATTTTATTAACTGGGAACACTCTGGATAGTGGTTGTAATCTTCACCTTAACAATCCACACTTTTAATTATTAATTTTGGTTGTGTTTTGTTATCTTTATTTTGGGTAGTGTTGTAATATTTCTTTATTTTACTGTAAATTCTTGTCGATTTTTATGTCTTTCTTAACTACGTACATGTACGTAATATTCTTTGTAATGCACTCCTAAGCATTGTATGGAATGAGCACAATATTAATTTAATTATAATGATATTACCAATTCAGAAATCTTTAAAGAAATTAAACACACTCGCCAGTAATTTGGTGCATTGTGTCAGGAAGAGGTCACCTTCATTGAAGTGGATGTTCGTGGCCTTGCAGTTTCCAAAGGGTGATTATCATGATGGTTTACCTGAATGAACCTTCATGTGGCAGGAATGTCATCCTTGCTGATGTACATGTACGTACCGGTACATGTACATTGTATTCCATGATTTCAGATACAGAGAGTGAGAATTAAGTGACAAAATATTTATATCATTTACATGTATATGGAAATACAGAGTTGCAAAAAAATGTGCTAGCATGTCCACACGGCCCTGCTATTTGTCGGAAAACTGTATACCTTTTAACATTAATGAATTAAAATGCAGAAATGATATTGTACATGTATATAGTCATATCTGATCTGACCCCACAAAATCATGTATATTTGTTTTTGCGAGGGTTTTGCTTTGTTTTTATAAGCAAAATGAAAAACAGTTAAATGTAACCCAGTTTTTTGTCTGAATAGTTACATGTACATATTTGATATGGCAGAAGTGATGGTAGCTCACGTCCACTAAACAAGATTTTTCTTGAAAAGTCAACCCCAGTCTACCTTTCTTTAAACTTGCAGCTATTGAGCTTTATTGGCCTAGTTCTGTAAACTTTATTCAGTTGATGTTGAAGAGGATACACCTAGCTGTTTCAGATATTTTCAGAGTTGTAGAATCATTGTGCCATGCTTTGTGTTTGATACAGGCTGCCGCCTATGAAAAGGAGAAGCAAGCCCTCAACAGGGAGGTTTTGACACTAAGCCAGAGACTACTGGACACCAAGTTTGAAATCAACAAACAGGAGGAGAGAAATGTAAGGAGCCTAATCTGGCATTAAATTCATTCAAATTCAAGTACAACTGTAACGTATCTGTCTATTCGAACCCCTGTTTCCCTGTCACTCCAGTTCTTAATCCTAATGTAGGTTTTTATTGTACAAATCCATATTAATCTATTCCCTTAAAATGTCCAACCAAATCCAGATCTGGATCTGAAAATACCTGAATCTTGATGGTCAAATCCAGACTCACACAGCAAGAAATTGACAGCAAAATAGGGAAAATTCCTACCATTCAGACACTTACATGTATAGTTATGCAAAGTTAAACTTCGTATTGAAAAACACTTTCACGGAATTCATGTAAAATTTTTTCCCCCAATCTACAACATCCCTTCACATGTTGAAAAAAATTCACATTCAGGTCTTTTTTGCAGCAGGAAAGCTAGGACAGCTCTTTCAAATAGTGGTTTTTACTATTGAAACCAAGGGTTTTGAGCTAATAAAGGTTTCATATGGCTTCAACTCACGAAGCACTTTGTGAGGCGTTATCATGCTCTTGAATTTACATCAGACCGTCAAGTTAGTCACTCATCTACCGCTGAATAGATTTCAGGAAGCTCGGAGGTAACACATTGTGGTCAGAGAGTGTGAGGTTGCAGAGTAGTCAATATGTTTTCTAAAAGATACCACTCACTGAAGCAGTCTCTTAAAAAAATCTTTATACCATCCTCTGACATTTTCTTGGTATTGATCTCCGTCTGCTCCTCAAGGCCTGAGGGAGTTTTAAATATCAGAATTTTAAGAAAACAGCCTCGTGTAGAACTGCCCTGTGTGAAATTTGACAGGACACTGAACTATTTCCCATCATCACATGTCCTAGACTGGTATTTGGCAGTGCCAACCAGCTTTCTCGCAAAAAAAAAACCAAACAGATGCACCTAATTTCAGTCTGGGGCATTACAAAATTGTGTAACTGTAGCATCGAGGAAGAATTGTAGATGAGTCCATCTGGGGCACATCACACAGCAATCGGTCAAGTCCCAAGTCTGGTCCCAAGCAACACTAACAGCGGATAAACAGTACCAGCGGAGTGCCTTTGTTATTCTTTTAACTAATTGTAAATAGTATTTTTCCACAAATAACTTAGACCAGGCACAGTAGTATTTTTGGCCCAAAATACTGACTTTATCAAGTGGCTGTATACCACAGTCGCAGTCCCTTTGCGTAAAGATGGGTTTTCAAAGGGCCAACTCTTTGCTCTCAATTGTCCCAAATTTGTGTCACATTTCTCACTGCTTCATCCACTTTTGTGATGTGGGATATGTTTGATCACCCGCGGGGACTCTTAGCACCCTCAGCTTCACCTTGGGTGCTGTGAGTATCTTGGAGGTTAAAATATCACAACACGTGACTGTGGCACTAGAGCAACTTGAAAAAAGAAAAACACTCCCAAAAAGTCAATTTTTTGAGACTTGAGAACCGAAGAGCAAAATGCTACATGTATGCATACTTCCTGCATGGCATTGAAATGTTTCAGAAAATTGGGATTTTTAGAGAATTTAGATACAAAGTAGGAGAATTGTCTCCATTAAAGGATTTTCTGTCAAGAGCTCGTGGCTTCCATCTCTCTACCCTCACATTTGCTCTCTGAATCATCCTATATCCTTATGCACCCCTACCGCCCTTCAAGCCCTCCCAAGAGAGGGTTTAATTTACCATGATATGTCTTTGATGAGACCTCTCAGCCTGATGCATGCTGTTGCCATGGAAACAGAGCGTTCTCCCATGGGCAGCCCTGCATTATTTGCAGTTTGGTCCCTGTGATCTTCAGACGGCGCCGTTGCTACGATTGGAAGCTGCTGGTTTGTTCATGTCTGCCTAAATTGGGAAGGAGAAAGACAAATTGATTGCAGGGTCTTTCTGTGTATAATGCCAAGAACGACGCAGACTGGTCCAGATGTTCCCTTCTCATTGAGAGCCGCGTTCATTAGGGTATTATTGATGTGGTGAGCTGAGTTAAATTTTGTTTGTGGTGCTCAAATCCTGTCAGTGTGTTTTTCAATCTTTCTCCTTTGAAATAGGTGATTTCAAAATATTAGACATGATTTTTCCCCGCGTAAAGAAAACCACAGCTATTCAACAAGCATTCTTCCTTGGCTAATTCTGCTCTACTAAAATGCATGTATGTTGAAACAATGTGCTTACATGTGTATATTGTCAAATAAACCCAGTACTAAATTTTCCCCAGATTGCTGAATTTTTAACAACGTATTTCTCTCTTTTTTTTTTTACTCATTTTGTTTATCCAGGCACGCTATAAAAAGGACTGCCAGCTGGCTGTTGAACTACTTCAATGCACCCCCTCTGGAGCTTACATGCAACACAAAGTCAGCCAGGTAAGCTTATGTGAGCACTGTCTCTTGTGTTCAAGTGTAGATCAGTGCCATGTTATCAGCACTTGGATCTCAGACTCGAAGTGAATTTTGAAGTTAATCGATCTGCAGCCCTGACAGTGATAGCATTACGTTTTTACATGTATCAGAGCACCCTAGTTTTATTCTGTGGTTCTCATATCTTTTTAACTTGAGGGAGGGTCAGACGGTTGGTCGAATAAAAAATCCCCCCCCCCAAAAAAAATCTGTTCTCCTCCCATACAGATTACTGAATAAACCAGGCAAAGTGCACAATACATGTATATACTTGTCCCTTGTTTTAATATTGAGTCCTATGAGTGTTCTTCCTTTAGTTGGGACTAAGAAATATGCTTTGAGTCCACAATACAATACCTGAATTTTCAAGACCTGGAGAACAATTTATGGAACTACTGAAAGTACATGTACTTGTAGCTGCAAACATACATGTAGCTTCATAAAAAACTTAAATATTCAATTTAAAAAAAAAGGAATAAAATGCACATGGAACAAAAACAAGACCGTTATTAACAAATCTAAAATACATGTATATCGCAACTTTGATGTTTGGGCTAAATCATATGACTCATGTCCATTTTCAGTGCTGTTTTTGTACAGGCATTAAATCACATTTCACTTTTTTGGGGGGCAGGGTCTTCTTAGCAGTGTCGGTCAAAACAAAAGCCTTTTTTACGGCCGGTCAGAAATGAAAACCATACGGTTAAAAACGGGTGCCCTTATATATGATGCAGCTTGGCTAAACAGTTCCTTCAAAATTCACACAGAATTACAGCATGCTAGGTGTAAGTATTTTGCATGTCTTTGA
Source organism: Acanthaster planci (assembly GCF_054643075.1). Lineage (NCBI taxonomy): Eukaryota > Metazoa > Echinodermata > Asteroidea > Valvatida > Acanthasteridae > Acanthaster > Acanthaster planci. The sequence continues at coordinate 28,676,827 of NC_141777.1, forward strand.
CAATAAGGAACTCTTTAATGGAAAATAATTTCAATTGTTGGTTTCAGCTTCCTCATGATCTCCAGTACTACGTCCACCAACTCATGGGTGAGATGGGCACTGGCAGCCAGCACACCAGCGGAACATTGAAGAGTCCCACTGTGACCGATAACAGCCAGCCACTGTTGGGAGCTGACAAGTCCAGGCACAACGGCCTGCTGGCATCGCGGGTTTATGACTCGGTCCCTGCTAACATCATCGCCAGGGCCATGCAGCTGCGGGATGAGGAGGACCGTAAGGAGGTAGAGAAGCTGGTGCCTACACTGCGTAGCAGCCGCAGCAAGCAGGACGTCGCCGTGGCACTGCACGACAAGGGGACACAGACGGTGGCTGTGGAGACTAGGGACCAGCTGGAACAGTTGTGTGCCAAATGCGGCTCCGAGCTGACCCTCATACCCATTGAGCCCGAGCCCCTGAAGCCAGCCATACCTGAACCGGAACCGAAGCTCCTCAACCTGTTGGACCTCTCTGAACCAGCTCCAGCTAAGCCCGCCCCTAAGAAAGCAAATGAACACCTGTTGCTTGACCTATTGGAGACTGATGCACCCAGTGACACTGCTGCTGAGCTGAACTTGAAGCGCTCTCTGGAGAATCTCTCCTTGGCTGACTTGCTGCTAGATATTTCCGACCCAGAGCCTAGCATCAAGCCATTGGGGACCACCACGATAGAACGAGAACTTGAGACTCCGTCCACAGCCGATGTTCTGTCTCTTATTTCCCCTCTAGATTCAGGCTCCCCAATGCAGGATGATATGTCTGACAGCAGCAGTGCTAGCAAGGAGAGTAACACAGGCACTCAAAGCAGCGTGGGGTCTTCCCTGACGGAGGCAGACGCAGCCCTGGCCACCCCTAAACCGCCGACCTCCAAACCCACAGGCCCGGCCAGGCGTGTCCACCCAGGCCCCACTCATCCCCAGATCCAACAGAATCAGAAGAGCAACAGCAGCGGCCACACCATACTGACCGAGAGTTCCCAGGCCTCCTCACTGGTCGAGCCCGAATTCAAGAAGGTGGGAAAGGCGGCCGTCATCAAATCCCAGCAGAGGAACCAAAGGTCGGCTGTGGTCAACGGCACCATGAGAACACCCAGCGAAGACACCAAGATCAAGGATCTCCCCGTAGCCCCCAACCAGAAAGGCTCCACTTACCATACCCAGAATCAGGCCCCACTTCCTGAAAGCCCAAGCATGGGCGAGAAGACCGAAAGGGTGTCGATGTACATCAATGAGAACAATGCTGAGAACTTGAAAAAGAAGGCCCAGCCAAAGTCAAAACATGGCGGCGGCACTACGAAGCCCACAGGCCAAGTCATCGGTTCCCAGCACAACCGACCTGCCAATCCTCGGCCAAATCCTAATCCAACTTCCAACATGAATTCCAGTCCTAGCTCAGATGACAACACCAATTCCAACCCAGCCAAACCCGGCTCCAACCCCAATGCACCCAAGACCCCCCACTTCCTGCAAACCAGCGTCTGATACTGATTGTCTTTTCAAACCATTTGTACTTCCAGATGAGCTTTCAAATGTTTTTTAAAGTAAAGTGGTGAACCATTTCTACAAATTATTGTGAACACACTTTGCATCACTTTGCACACATTACGTTGTGTGTCTCGGTGGTGTGTTGGAACTTTTTTTTTGGAATGAAGAAAGCAACTCATAGAAAAGTAATTTGTGTGTAGACAGAAAAATAGGTTTCATAGGTGACACTGAACATCCAAATGCACTGAGGTTTATTCACCACAAAAAAATTTATTGATCGTCCTGAAATTTATAAAACAGTATGCGGCTAAGTATATTCAGTTGTTCTGAATCATCAAGCATTAAGTGGAAGAGATGTTATTTCCAAAGGTACAAATTTTCATCTGTCAGTACTCCATCCCTGAAGCTAGGTGGTTTTCAGCAGTCCGAGCAGTTACAATGTTGGAGAAACTATTGATTGTTAACCCCAAAGATTTTGGCGGGTTACTTGGTCAATTACCAAGAGCACAATAGTTGTCATTTTAATGTCACTACTAATATAAACTCTCTGAGAAAATCATATTTTATCGATTTCTAACAAAAATGTACAGGCCTTATAGTTCTTTCATTTTGAGGGTAGTCGTTAAAGTGTAGAATGGAAATAGCTAAAGCAAGGTAAGGAGATCAATCCAAACTTATATTAAAATAAATTGAAACAGTGTTAGAAACAGTTTTAGAAGCAGAAAAATTGTACATGGTGTGATGGAGAACGGAGTGATCAAAATTTGAGGCATACAAATTGAGCTGGCTGAGCATTTTTTTTTACTGTTGTAACTTCATTGTTATATATCTTTTTGGTAGCTGAGGGTGGAAGTCAAATATGTAATGTTTTCAGAACGGAAGGGGGGAACTCAGTGAGTTCCAAATCAGATCAGAGAACCCAGTGAGTTCCAAATCAGATCAGAGAACTCAGTGAGTTCCAAATCAGATCAGAGTATAGGAGCACCGCAGCAACGTGTGTGAACTTGGAGAGCACATCCATTTTGGTCGAAAGTTTTACAATACTACGCATTTATGTATGATGTGGATTTGTTAGAGTCATATTGATTTGGAACACTTGTTGGCACATCCAGGTTTTGGTTCTGTAAAAAAAAGAAGTATATGCAATTTGTACTCTGTTCAGTACAGTAACGGATGAACAGAACATTTGTAGCCAGCAAATTATTGTCTGCAGCACGGGTTGTTTTGTACTACAAAACTTTAGGTAAGAATGGCAGGAACTTGAGATGGTTCCTTTAAGCCCGTGTTCAGGAAGTCGGCTTGTGGTGCACTCATGTATTTAAAAAAAACAATGCATTAATCGCCAACTTGGTTTTTATAGTTACCAATTACACCCACTGTACAGTTCATTTGTATTTCTTTCCAAAAGTTCTAGATGTGCTCCACCAATGTTCCTTTCAATTCATTAGTGTCTTATTCACAAAACTATGCAAGTACAAAATCAGTTAAGGACTTTCAGCACTGTAAGTATAATGTGTATTCTTATTTGAAGTTTTTGTATTTTATTACCATATCATTCATTATTCATCAGGTGAACGTCAAGAGGAGTGTTACTGATCTAAAAAGTAGCATTTATGGCTTACAAATGTTAATAAATGTGTCATGGTTTATTGAGTACTGTGATTGCCAAAATTGTCACCACTGCAGCCATGCATGTCACTTTTGTGTAACAGTTTAACACACAGTATATCTTGTGTTTGTATGGGTGTTATCTGGAATGCAGCGAGTGAACAAGAAAAGTTTGGTTGTATCTTGTTATTTTTGCATTAGTTTGCTGATAAGATTAGATCCTTCACAAGTGGAGATTTAAAAATGATTTGTTGGGGGGGTGAGTTTCAGGGGTTTTCAAGGGGTGACATATGCAAGTCAACTCGGATGACCTCCGAGAAAGGCATTCCTTGAACTGGCATGACTCGTTAACTTCTGACAAGACTTGAAACTTCACTGGTTGCTGAAATGAAGTTGGCTTGTGATTGGATTTGTAATGGAGGTAATCACAACACGTCTTTCAAACCCATGCAGGCATTTCTGTCTCTTCATGAAACAAGTACATGTATGTACTAAGTAGAGTGTAGTCCCACAGTGGTATCATGGTTGTAGTGGTGCAGGTGGCATAGTCTGTACATAGTGTCAAATAGAATCAGTCAACCGCATTCTGTATTTTAAACAAGTAGATGGTCTAAATTTAACATTAAGCTGGTGTAAAGAAAAAATTATGTAATAGTGTTCACTTATAAACAACAGCAACCAAAATGTATCATTCGTAGTTTGTAGACAGTGGTATTCATAGCTAATGCACAGGCAATGCTGACCACAGAATCAGAATGTGTATAATTGCATTCTTGACTGAAGAAATTTGTGAATCTTAAAGGAGATTTGTTTGCACGAGGATTGTAATGATTAAATTTTAGAAATCAAAAATAAATGGTGATAGGACACCGCAGTGGGTCATTGTACATTCTGTAAAGGGCTGAGATCATGGCCCTTGATGTACATACCAGTGTATGTCCACAGAGTGCGTGAGATGTATCATCAACAAAATGATTAATTTGTAAAATAAAGTACATGTAAGTAAATTCTCAAGGAGAAACAAAAAAGCTTTCCAAAATTGGATGGTAAAGCTTGAAATTTTCTGAACAGTACCAGTGCCAAAAGTGTGTTTTACTCAGAGAAATCCTTGCATTTCTCTGAAGTAGAATTGTGAATAAACATGTACATGTAGTGTAGTCTTAAAGAGAACATTGCAGAGCCTGATCTAATATGCACAATATCTTCATACTGGTTCAGCCATGTGAAGGATTATGGGTCCTAGTGTGAACCTCGCAGTGTTCACAAAATCTCACAGGTTAGTGAAGTTCAAATTCGGTATGTCTTAGATTTAAAAAAAACCTCAGCTGTATAAATGTTTGTAGACATGTAGTACTTACAGGTTAAACTAAACGTAATGAGACTATAGCAACTTAATGGAAATGTCATATTTTATCATGCAAAAATTCTGAGCGTAGCTCTGTATTAGTAGCCTTGTGCCGTATCTTAACATCGTGATTTATAACAAAGGTGATTTTTATTTATGACAAGTTTTAATGTGGCTGTTGCAGTAAGGAAGTGATTTTTTGTATCTGTTTTGTTAAATGAGAGAATTGAAGATCATGGAAAAGGTGCATTTTAGAATACCATGGGCATCAGTTGGTGGAGGACAGGGGGGCACATGTCCTCCCACTTTTCCAAGTGGGGGGGATACTATATCAATTGTCCCCCCCCCTCCCACTTTTTTCCAAAACCTAAATGAAAATGTGTAGCTTGCAAAAACATTGGTTAAAAACACTGGCTAAAGTAGCCAAAACTTGTCTCAGATCAGACCACAGAGCATCTCTACTCCAAAAATTTTCCAGGGTCCTAAGGCGGGCCCCAGACCCCACACCACTCAGAGCTTCGCTTTTTGCGCTCGCATTTGTTCTGATCAGGGCTATGTCCCCCCCCCACTTTTCAAAACAGATTTACACCCTTGAATTACACACAGTGTGACTCTCTTGGATGTCTTACTATTTAATGTGCTTTGTAAGTTTCAACCAATCAGCTCAAATCCGTTAGAGAAATATGGAAGGGCTGCGTAGCACCATGATCAGAATATCGACAAGAATATAAGATTAAATCAGTGCTCTGAAATATATGATTGCCGAGCTTTCGGTAACTGAGTACCTTCTTCAGGACAAGCAGATTCAGTTCTCTGCTTGCCCCGAAGAAGGTACTCAGTTAACGAAAGCTCGGCAATCATATATTTCAGAGCACTGGTTTTATCTTGGGTCAAATCCATCAGTTGGTTTCCCCCAATGATATCCTAAAACAGTGATTTGTTAATTCTCGACTGTAAATGGACAAAAGACTAAGGTTTTAATTGCTGCACTAACCTTTTTAAGCAGTGTGTGTGTGTGTAGTTCTCAGTGGTTAAGTGAACAAGTAGTCTGAAGTTGTTTATTCAGTGAAATAAGATACAGACTGAAAACACTTGTTCTATATTTTGGATAGGATAAATGATTAAAAATGGAAGTACTACGGGCACTCAAATAGTGGTACATTGTTCAATTTTTATGAGAATTTAAAAAAAAATTTCTTTGGTTCATTTAACGCTCATCAGCATTAACGTTTAATTTTTTAAAAATTGTAAAGATGCAAGTGATCGTTTGTACATTTTGGTTGTGTGTGTGTTAGGTGTTTGTACATTTTGGCTGTGATTTTATTGAAGAATTCTTTTAAAATGTGAAACCAAATATTTTATGCAAATGTTTTAGGCCACAAATGTGACAAAGGCATTATATTCTGATGTAGTGGAGTTATGATCGTAACATTCTTCAGTTGGTTTGATGTCTTACAGAGGCATCAAGCTCAGAAATGTTTCAAGACTGTATGGCAGCAAGGGACAATTTGTGACTAGTTGATAACCAGATAACGAGTTAAATAACTAGAAGTACTTGTTGTAATAGTCAGTTTGGGATAAGATTATTGTTCCCTGCATTTCCACCTTTTATCAAGGGCAAACATGCAGGCATTATCCACATACTGTCTGTTTGTTAAAGTCTTCTGCCTCAATCCCAAAACAAACCTGGATTTCCTGTAACAATTTTTCAGAGGCTTTTTAAGTAACGCTACGAGGAATATGTACGAGAGATGACAATTAGGATTCTTAACCCTAACAGTCCCAAAACCTCCGATTTCAATAGGATTTTACATCAAACCTCAATATGCCACATTAACCAAGTCTGTCCATTCCAAATGTACTGTTTATTGCTATGTGAAGAACGAAGTGTTTGACTGAATCTGTTTGTATTTTGTATATATTTTTGAAGTGTAAAAGTAGATATTTTTTTCAGTCGATAATTTATATGCATCGAGATGATTACTCAAAATGCTAACCAATGCCAATACAGTGTACTTGTATTTGCTTAGTTTAACATTCCAATGCAAAGTGATTTGTCCTGTGTTAATGTCTAAGTATTCTGTCCATCATTTTATAATTCTCCATGTCTTCATTGCTGTTGATACATGCACAAGCTCCAACTGATGATTGAAAAATGGAAGTGCTATACACAAACACTCTGATTTTCTGCCAACATTTACCAGCATTCCTTCAAATACTTTGTATCATCTTCAGCCAAGGACATAGCTGGTCGTGTCTGGGGAATGGACGAACATGGCTCCTTGTCCCTCTAAAATTAAGAACCACAAGTTGATGTCTGATTGGTCCATTGAGCTGGAGCATGTAGAGTCACAGCCAATCAGAGCTTAGGATGTCCCTGATTTACATGCCTGACAGGCTGTGTTGGTTCTTTCCTGTTACCACTTGGTAGTGTGTGTGCCCTTTTAGAGATGCCACCATTCAGTGCCGTACATGCACATACGTGCAGAACACATTCACAAACTTGGCAGGGTCCCACTCTACAAATCCCCAGTTTGTTAACCACTCTAGTGCAGTCAAACCTAGAATCTTTTTCCTTGTCTCTTCTAAACTGACCTCAAGGCACGGTGGTAGAATATGACTTAAGACTGATGACCGTGGCTGTACCGACGGAGTATCAAGAATCTGTGCAGCACACTACTTGACATCGATACAAATGCAATACACAGACATTTGGAAAAAGCCCACAATTCGAGTCCGAGACCTTTTAACACTATCTGAACATTACCAGCTGATGTTTTTCCAAATTTGCAGATTAATACCATCGTTTAAACTGAGATTACTCTAGTTAAAATGTTGTGCTCTTCATGCTTGATGTCGATCATGCGTTCTCATTCAGTTTACTCTGTGGACCGTTACAAGGACTTGATTACTGCTCTGCTACTCGTGTCCTCAAACTACTAGCCTTTTGTCAAGGCATCCGGGCAAGAATGTAGTGCATGTAACAGCAACTTGAGGCAAGACTACACAAGCAGAGTAAGGATAGACTTGCCTTATGTAGTCTCCCTCAAGTCTGTGGGATGCACTATCCAATATTCTTGCTTGCACTTATTGATAAAGGGTTTCAAACAAGTGCTTGGACTTGCGTGAAGAGAGGAGTCGACCAAAAAAGGATTTATCTTTAAAGCTAGTGAAAAGGAAAGGAAATGTAATGTTTTGTAATAACATGAATTATCCCACTATCTGTTCGGTACCAGAATGACCAATCTGGGTAATGCACATTGAACATGTTTCAGTTGCGAGTTTTAAAAGTCTGCTTTTTCATGTAAGCATGGTGTCCACAGTGTTTTCACTAACAATGATGCAAAGCTTTTAACAAATGGTAATGTGTATGACATTATTAAAAGAAGAGCGATGTACTAGCACGTAACAGTCAACTAAATGATCACCAGTCATATAGTGTTAAAAATATCAACTGTATGGTTTTTATTGCACAAATAATAAATAACAGTGAAAATGACAAATCATGTTTCCTGTCTGGCATTGTTCAAGGTTTTCTAGTTTGATATGGTGTCTCTGTCAAACTTTGGCACAATGGGGGACATTAAGGCTTGAAATAATATTACCTATGATTGCGACAACCATTTTATCATTATGTAGGGCCCCCTCTGCTAAGGTAAAAGGTTCAACTTCGAAATTGTATATTACCTGGCAAGATTTCTATACACCAATTAATTACATGTAGTAGTTTGTGGGACAACATTCTACTGCAGTCATTCTGTGCAGTGCACATGGCAACCAGTGAAACGCTAAGAGCTGAGACACCTGCCTGTCCTATCCCTGAGATCAGGTAGCCAGTGTAGATTGATTGATTGATTTTATTTATTTGAGTCTTTCTGGTAATGAAACCAAAGATTCCTCTAAAGTGCCCTAGGCACTGTAGCTTGAAAGCCTGAAGAAACCTGTAGAGAGTAGACAATGACAAGAAGTCACAGTTTTAGTGGTGGGAGGAAAACCCTGAAGATGCTCATAAGCAAGCCTCATTGCCATGACCAGGCAAGTCACAGTAGAGTTTGTGCCCTGGTTTGAGACGAACCGATTTCAACGTTTAGAAAACAAAAAGGTCTGCCCCCTTCACTGCCAAACATGCACAGCCCCATCCCAGCTGCACGATGCCATGACTCCAGGTAGCACAGGATGCCAGGCGACATCGGTGCACGGCCCAGCGTGACACTGTAACGTCTTCAGGATTCTGGAGGTGCGATAATCGTACACGTACACCCTGCCGTCACAGCTGCCAGTGTTCAGAAGAGTGCCATCGGGAGAGAAATCACAGCCAATGCGGTAGCCTTCCAGCTGGTGGAATGCCATGGTTTGAGAGAGAGAGAAAAAGGTACAAGTGGGTTGTCATTTTCTTGATTTGCACAGGAAAAGGTATCTGCACTTGTTGATCATAGAGCGAGAAAGAAGGAAACTGGCGGATCACCTTTTGAAGATGTGATTTTTGTGGCATTTTGGGGATATCAAGAAGTTATGCTGTACTGCTATAAAGTCTTGAAAAGTATTCGTTGAACAGGCTCAATCCCTGTTGGACTTTGAGGGTAAGGACTGGATAAAGACAACAGTTGAAACCCTCATCCGATCCCATGGAAATGTACCCAACCCACTCAACCCTCAATCCTGACTTTGTCAAGATTCAACAGCGACTGGTACAAGATTTTGTGCTCACCTGATGACCTTCGTAGCGCTTGAATTTGTTCATCTTATAGGGCCTGACTGTTGAGAACAAGGCGATGTAGTTGGCCGTAGACTGGGCCACGAATACGCTGTCACTAGGGTGACGTCTCAAGCAAGGGCAGGTGTATTTCTCCTTGATCGGTAAAAAAAGTCCAATTTCTGATGAAAATATTCAGTACAATTTGCCAAGCAGTGCATAGTAAAACACACAAAAATTGTTTTTTAACACTGAAGTCTGTGCTACTGAGATTTTCCAGTCATGGTAGACTCCTTACAACGCAAGTTCACCCCTGCTCTAAGATGGCAACTTCATGAACTAATCAAAACAAAATGGGCTGATCTCTTTTTATTCAATGACCTACTTTTGAAATCGTACTACTGTGATTCATGTGCAGGATTCAATGACCTGTGGACACCTCAGTTGACAGACATGGTATGCATTGGCATGTGCTAATTCTATCTGTTACAAATCCTAAATGAGCAAGGGTTTGGTCAGGGCTTCTATGCTTAGTTTGCTGTGTGTGAAAGTAGGCAAGAATTAATCAACTGATGCCCTCAATGTTGACTCAACTGGTTCTGCTGAGTTGACTCAACTGGTGCAATTCAGTTGAGTCCACTGGTTCTATTCAGTTGACTCAACTGGTGCTATTCAATTGACTCAACTGCTTCTATTCAGTTGACTCAACTGCTTCTATTCAGTTAAACCACTGGTTCTGTTCAGTTGACTCAACTGTTTATATTCAGTTACTCAGCTGGTTCTATTCAGTTAAACCACTGGTTCTGTTCAGTGGACTCAACTGGTTCTATTCAGTTAAACCACTGGTTCTGTTCAGTGGACTCAACTGGTTATATTCAGTTACTCAACTGGTTCTATTCAGTTGACTCAACTGGTTATATTCAGTTAGTCAACTGGTTCTATTCAGTTGACTCAACTGGTTATATTCAGTCAACTGGTTCTATTCAGTTGACTCAACTGGTTATATTCAGTTAGTCAACTGCTTCTATTCAGTTAAACCACTGGTTCTGTTCAGTTGACTCAACTGGTTATATTCAGTTACTCAACTGGTTCTATACGGTTGACTCAACTGGTTCTATTCAGTTAATCCACTGGTTCTGTTCAGTTGACTCAACTGGTCCTATTCAATTGACTCAACTGGTTCTTCTCAGAAACTCACCAACTCACTAAGAGATACTTCCTGCATGGTACTGCACATTGATGTTAAATTCATAACTGTCGCAAGGAACATACAAATGTAAAATAGATGCACTGACTTATGCAATCTTTGTCCATATTTCTATTGCCTCTTTTTGTAAGAAACCTTAAGAGTATGAGCTAAGTCCGGTCTTCTTACATGGTATAGCTGGTTAGACACCACCGCTGTTGATCTCAGGTCCCACACCATGATAGTCCTGTTGGCCGAGTCCCGACTCACCACGTCACAAGAGGACACAAACTCCTCACAGCCGGGCAGAAACTCCAGGTCAAGTATCTGACCAAGCTTGCCTCTGTACTCTTGCTCGTTCTGGTTTGACATGGATGCAAAAGAGAGGCAACATGTGGAAGGCCCTTGACCAGTTTATGCTAGAGCACAAATGCGCCCACGAGAAGTTTCAGTGAGAATTTCAAGGATATGTAAGCTTGATCTGATGATGCACATTCCCAGGGTGTGGGTGAGTCATGCGTTGAACTCGAGTCTGTACTCTTGGCTGTACAAAGCCAGGGATGGATCCATAACCAAATCGTCGGAGGGGGAGGGGTGTGCAAACTTATTGGGGGAGGGGGAATTGGGACATATTTTTCATGTTACCCTTTATGGCCTTTCTAAGGATAAGGCTACATTTTGGAGGTTTTTTTACGTACTTTATGAAGAGAAAATGAAAGCAACCAAAAACTTTTCAGTTTTCAAAAACAAAATATTTTTATCTCTTTTCTTGGGGGAATGGCCCCCATCGACCCCCTTCCACATCAGTCCACGAACACAGCTCGTCGTAATAATTACCAACAGGGGATATGAGTGTTGCAACAGATAAAGCTACAGTGAGAATTATTTAACAACAACTGTCAGACAAATAACGCTCGAGATTCAGTATTTTTGGTGTGACTTCATTTTAAACTTCGACAATTATATCATTCTTTTTCAAATGGTTGTGAAATAATCTCAGCGCGAAGGTAATTACTGGAGCAACAGCCATTTCACTGAAAACAGTCTTGGTCAGCCACTGAAACTTCACACAAGCCTTGATGATTCTTCAAAGTTAGAATCAACACCTCCAAGAAAAAAAGCCACTAGTTTCACTTCACCATTGAGAATATGGAGGAGTTAAATCAATTGATGATTTCAGGTGATAAATAAACCTAAACTGAACCAAACTCACCTGCCCTGTGCGTATGTCCCAGCAGAAGATGGAGGAGTTGTAGGTGCCGGTGATGAAGATACTTGGATCATCTCGCTTTGTCTTGATACAAGTGGCGTACGATGGATGCTCAAAAACCTGGAGCTCCTTTCCTGTAACATAACACCAACTTTTCTTGAATCAAACAAGTCTAGGCCCAAGACCAGGTTTGGATTATGTTTCCCTGAAGTATGCACAGACATCTGACTGGTTCAATTGAGCTGTGTCAGCGACAGGATGCAACCAAGGATACCAAATGCAGTTTTGGGTAATCTGGCAGGCATATTCAAGAAATTTCAAGCATAACCCCTGCACACCATTTCATGAATTTGGCATTCATGCTCTACATAAGGTCAATGAAACTTATTTATTTTTTATTTACATCTGATCATCCAACAGCGCATTCAGCATCAATAACAGGATGATGAGTGAGGAAGACAATAAAGAAATGTTCAGTTTTAGAGGTGGGAGAAAAACCCTGGATAAATGTTTCGGGGAAAACCCACAGACTCAGGTAGGGACTGAAAACCCAATCCATATGTGGACCGAGCTGGATTTGAACCCAGGCCCCGTGAGGTGGAAGGCGAAGAAAGAAACACTACGCCAATCCGACTCCCTAAATACTGCACCAACCTGACTTACAAGCAGGCATCCTGTACCGTGCAAGGACGCAACATCGACATGCACGAATCACGCAACTAATTTCTCTGGTAGGCCTGCCAGGTTTGCCCAAATTTGATTTGGTTCAACTTCTTAATAGCACCCTCTATCACCAAAAGAGTTTAAATGGACAAGATATCTTTGCCCATGTATTGGGAATACGATGTAAATCCAGTCTTGGGCAAGAACTAGAAGGAAACTGAAAGAAAACATTCATGGGGAAGTTATATTCCTTTTTAAAACCAAGTGGCTTTTTCCAAGATAACTCTTTTAGTCCTTCAACCAGTCTTGGCATTAACAGCTTGAATAGTAAAACGAAGCTGACTATTCATTTCAAATAGGATCCATGAAGAATGGTATTATTATCAGGCACAAGCATCATTGCACCAGAATCAGACAAGATCAAGCACAGGCTATGGAAGAAAGAGCCTGCCCTTGTTTGTTTTTTGGCAACCAATTCTCTGTTGTACTGTAGTCATTTCTGATTCCTTGTGAATCATTTCTACATTAACCACTTGCCGCCGGAGTTTCCAGTACCGGACACATATGCTTTATACGTGTGGCCGGGGTCTCCGAAATTGGAAAAAGGGAACTGGGCCTTGTAACAAAAGACCGTACTCGTAACAAAAGACCACGCTGCTGGGCATTACCAACATTTTTTCACTCTCAATAGCGGAGATAATCCAGCCTTGTTTCGAAACAGTATACCATGGTTTTGGGGATTTTAGTGCGAGCTGATTACCGCCAGGGACAAAAGCGCTCCACCACCGCAGTGATGAGCCACACAGCACCGCTGCGTGCCAATCTGGCCCCTACTGAAAAGAGGTCAGCAGCACACTGTGCCAGGTTCGTTAACAAAAGAAAGTTACATAACACCGCACAATCTGGGCTCTTTTTACAAGGCAGCAGGCCTGGTTGAAATACTCGGGTAGTCAATAGATTTTGTCTGTCAGATTAGAGTAGCCACCAGACAGTCATTCCTGTGGGTGTAAACATCCATTAATTAAAATGATGAATTTTTGAAGAATTTTGAAAACTGAAAATCTTGAGAACGTCCCATTTGTGTGCACCGCATTTTTCAAACCACCTGACAGCAAGTGGTTAAGGCAGAGCTCACAAGTTTGGGCAATGGTCTGAGTCCTAGTTTACAGCCAAGGTCCCAAGCAATTCTGTGCAGAAACATTTATTGAAAAAGCTTGTAAATGAGTGCATCATGCAGTGCATTTGGAGCAAGGTTGTCAATTTGATAAGTGACCTTTAAACATTTCAAAGAGCAGTTACACTTTTTGATGAAGTCTCATTAATCATGATTGGATTTTTCGAAATCATGACTTCTGGGCAGTATCATGATTCTCGAATGTTTAAGCTATGCGGTCTAAATTGACAAGGCTCCCAACTAAGACGCAATGATCTAGTTGGTGTTACATTCAAAGTACATAGCTAACTGCTGCCTAGAATCCATCTCGACACTCAAACTATCTCTGTATAACATAATCATCTGCCTCAAAATTTTTGTAATCAAATTTGGGAATTTCTAGTATTGAATCTCCGGGAAACTGTATTGATGACAATCATTGCCTGTAGAAAGTTATTCTAATTGATTCTAATTGATTTTGCATGGTACCATTCAATACAACAAGGGGTAATATGTACTTATCTGAACGTGAACTGGTTTATCAATAGGGCCTAGGTCGCAATATTTCTAAAAGAAATTTGCTATTAACACATTTGGCCACTCTGAAAAAACCTGCATACCCTGAGGAGACAGCCAACCCAACAAAGTGACAGACAGACAGACCTGAGTCCACATCACAAAGCCTTGCTGTTTTGTCAAAACCACAGCTGAGAACACGTCGACCTCCCTCCGTGAACTGGGCATCCTTCACGGCACCCCTGTGGCAATTAAATATCTGCAGGCAACATCTGACAGTGCCGATCCCATTCCAGATCCTTATGGTTTTATCCATGGAAGAGGACAACAGAAGGTGGCTGAACTGGGGACGGCACCACCTGATGCAGGTTACTGGTCCCGTGTGTGAGTGGAACTGAAACGTTTTGTGTTTAGGAAGCTTGGAAGTCAGATGTCTCTCCATTTGGCATGCTATCACAGGCTGTGTTATGTACATGGTTTCTTTTAAACTTTCCAGAGTGGGCTCTCCTTGAGGACTTTGAGGGTCTGCATGACAGGCACGTGAAGGGGATGGGCGCAGTCTCTTAGGAACATAAGGCTGGATCACTGCTTGTCGTTTGCTTGTGGCACTCGTGTGCCATGTTACATCAGACTTTCCTTGGAACATCCTCTCTCCTGCTTTGTGTCGAGCTCCAGCCGATGATGCCAGTGACAAGTTGTGCATTGATGGCTCTGTTTCTGCTACAGATGTACAAGCCACGTGACCCGAGTTAACGGCGGAGGTCTGGTTTCCAGCACTAACCTGCTGTTTCCAAAGATCATGTTTTCTGTTTCTTCTAGGTGGTCCACTCCATGGCAACAAAGGATGACACCCAGCTTCGTCAGAACTTTCACCACCGTGCTGTCTCTTTGAGAAGTTAAAATCAAGATATGGCGGAGGCAATTTTGCTGCTGTGTCCAAGGGCTTATTAATATCAAAAGTCTCCACATCATTTGGGGGCTTGTTGGGATGCGGTACTGTCTCATCTTCAGAGTCTGAGCTGTGATAGGCCTTGAGAGCATCCATGATACAACAACCTGCTGGAGATTAAAATAACAGCTGACGCTGTGGTGATCAAAGACAATCAACATAGAATTGACTTTTGAAAGGAAACTTGGAGAATTTTAAGTGGCACATACTTGGCAATTAGTGAACCAGTCAAAAATCAAGTTGTGAGTTTCTTCAGAAAATTTCTAAGGTACCTGCTTGGCAAGCCAGAAATGGACGCATAGTACGTGAACAAGAAACATTTTCAAAATAACAAATTCTCAAAAGTAGCAAGAAGAAAGTCACTCTAGAATGTCCGTCTTAAACAGGCACAATTCACTTTAGGCAGAGAGAGTAACATAATTGGTCAATATGAGATGATTGAGCTTTAAGTTCGCATTGGCTAATACAAGCTCATAAGTATTCAGGATCATGGTTTAAGACAGAAACTGGTGTTCATGACCAAGGTTCTCCAAATTTGCTTTTTTCTGATGAGCTTTAAAATTTCTTTTTTGTAAATAACTTCATCTCAATCTAGTGTGGAAAGAGGATGGCTTGGTTTTGAGTATGTGATCAAGTGGAAAAATATTTGTTTTGGAGGTACAATTCTTCTATAGGATTATGCATAAAATATATTGAATGTTTGTCAAGACATCCTACATACACAATGTATGCGAACATCAAAAGGTGAATTCTAATACATTTCTAACTTCATTTTCATTTCAAATATCAAAGCAAATATATGGGCATGAGCGATTACAAATAACCGTTGAACTTATAAGGCCTGACAGCAGATAGCACAAAAAAACCTCAGAGGAATTCGGTTTAAGGTAGTTTGTATGTTTTCAGCATTGCAGCAGCAAAATTACGCTAAAAATGTGATTTTTCACTGGGACGCTATTAGGACCATCAAACTCACAGTAAAGAGAATAAAAATGGAGAAGGAATCACAGTGCACCAGTCATTAGGTATTCTTATTTCTCCATGGTCTAAGCACGATGAAGGTAGGCCTACATGTACATGTACACCTACATGTACTTGCTGATGGTTAGTGTGAGAGAATTGGGAGCAACTGGACAATCTGCTCATTGTCTAATCACTCTGTGCAGTTGGTCGATCTGCAAAGCATTCTACCTATAGATGGATGCCACTACCTATTACCCATCTGAAAGCAACATAAAAATGTCCTAAAAAGTCAAATTTAGCAGTGAAAATGCATGTAGTAAGAAACATTTAGAATTTGTTAGACCAGTCTCATATGGTTTGTGCACAATTCTTCCTGAAAAGGTTGACTGGATGATGGCGGAATTATCACTGAATCATGCAATAAGAATAAACGATTGGGCAAAGATTGAGTGACCACTCATGTCGACCACATTGACTGATCGCGCCCAATAAAAGCACAGTCACCAAGCTACGTAATACAGAAGCTGAAGTGACCATGTTATGGGTTACACTGATTTCAAAGATAAACTATCCCTGAAACACGGAATTCAACGATAATGCTTTGTGGAAACACAAGTTTCAATGATAGGCCTAACATGTAGGGCCTACAAAGGCTACAGAATCTCTGAAATGCAAAATTCAACAATTCTATAGGCCAATCTCCAAAATATGGAATTCAAATTAATCTGGTAATCTCTGAAACTCTGAATTCCATGATAACACGGACAATGTTATGAATGTAGGCTTAAGGACCTATCCCCAAAACTCAGAATTCCATGATAACACGGACAATGTTATGAATGTAGGTTTAAGGACCTATCCCCAAAACTCTGAATTCCATGATAACACGGACAATGTTATGAATGTAGGTTTAAGGACCTATCCCCAAAACTCTGAATTCCATAACACGGACAATGTTATGAATGTAGGTTTAAGGACCTATCCCAAAAACTCTGAATTCCATGATAACACGGACAATGTTATGAATGTAGGTTTAAGGACCTATCCCCAAAACTCAGAATTCCATGATAACACGGACAATGTTATGAATGTAGGCTTAAGGACCTATCCCCAAAACTCTGAATTCCATGATAACACGGACAATGTTATGAATGTAGGTTTAAGGACCTATCCCCAAAACTCAGAATTCCATGATAACACGGACAATGTTATGAATGTAGGCTTAAGGACCTATCCCCAAAACTCTGAATTCCATGATAACACGGACAATGTTATGAATGTAGGCTTAAGGACCTATCCCCAAAACTCAGAATTCAATGGTCATGTAGTGCATCTCTGAAACAAAGATAGGCCTAGGCCCTATCCCTAAAACTCGGAATTTGACGATAATGTATCTCCAAAACTCCGCATTCAATGATTATGTGTCTCCGAAACTTGGAATTAAATGATTATGTGTCCTTGAAACTTGATATCCAATGTCAGCATTTTTAAGAGATAAAGTAGGCCTAGCCTACGTACTGTATCATGTACATAGGCCTAGGCCTACATCATGGTCATTATTTTTACTTAGCTTCTAACGACGACAATGGGTTACTATTATTTATTCATTCCAATAATACATCACAAACAAAATGGGGGTAAGAGAGACAAAGTAACAAAAAATCATCGTGGTCACAGAGCTGTCTCCCCACATCAAGTTGTGAAAAATTAACAAGATATTAAAAATAAGTAGGCCTACATTGTAAATACATATAACAAAACACTGAACATGTGAACTTTAAAAAATAAAGATATACATATAAAATACACTTTGACCTGGGTTGCCAGTTAAGAGGTTGTCAACGGACGTTGGTCAAGGTCAGCTGTGCAACAGCTTCTGCATTTTAGTTGTTTTTATTCCAACAGGTCAAAGCCAGGTCTATGTCTAGAAATTAGAATGTCTTGATGACAAATACAAGCTGTTGATCGACCCCCGAGCGCGCCCAGCGAGTCCGTCCAGCATTTTTGCAACCACATCGCATGGCAGAGCTAGCGCCCTCTCGAGGCGTCTCTCTAAATAAGTTAACGCTGAGCATGAGGGTGCACCACTACAAATAAATTCCCACAGACAGCAGTGATAAATCCCCATACTTCACAAATATTTTAAAAATACTCACAACTCTCACAGGTGTTCAGGCTGCACAGAAAAATGATGTTCCACATGTCCTCTTTTATTTTCCTTTCAATTTTCGGGGGGTTGACCAATGAATTTTTGAGAAATTTTCACCAGAAGTAGACCACTCCTAAAATGCAGAAAATGTCCCTGTCCAGAAAAGTAGCCATTTTGAAAAACCCTCCCTCCACGGACGTATATTAAAAAACCTGGACTTGCAACGCCTTTGTATGAAATAGAAGCCAACCAGCGGCCATTTTACCGAGCCGCACACAAATGCGAGGGTTGGCTCGCTACCATTGACGCCAAGGAGAACAAAGGCGGGCATTGCTGGGCAAGCTTTGTATTCGGCTCGGTAAAATGGCTGCTAGTGGATCAATGATCTCTATAAGCTGATCAAGGGCATTGCGAGTCCAGATTTTTTTTATATACGTCCGTGCCTCCCTCAGCAAAATGGCTCAAATAGTGCCACTTTTAAACCCGATTGCATCCAAATTGCTCGGAATTGGAAGCCCTGAGTCCGGCCCAGAGGTCCAGTCTCATATTTCTTGAATTCCTCAGTTCCATGGCTCTCAGGACCCTCTAATATAGAATAGGCTATAACTTTTATTAATGAGCTCGGCGGACATATTTCTGGCCTAATTACCAGGGTGCACCCAATAGAGGGGCTGTTTCCAAATAGAATAGTCTGGTTTCCCCATCCAAAGATTCCCTGACGACTCTTGATAAAAAATCAGTCTAGGAATTCAAGCCCCACTGAAAACAGTGTAATATCAGCACTGTTCAGGGTCCAATAATATTGTGGCGCCGCGCCCCTCCGACGAAGGCGAGGGCGCCCTCCTCCTCGAGGCGCGGTGCGTCGGACGGCACGCCGGAGAGTCCCAGAGCGGCAAGGGACGAGTCCGTTGGGACCGAAGTATACTGTGGCGAAACAGGGTAGCTGCGCAGACTTGTGTTTAGTCTGGGCATTAATAATTCAGGAGCGTCTTAATCATGCATCAAACATGCGCGCGGCAACCAATCAGAGGCGCGCATTACCTTAGGTCTGGGCGCTGGCTGCGGACGTGGGTTGCCGGAACTTCTCAAGATGGCAGCGTGCTAACCAGAGCTCTGTGGAGTTGTGTTGTATTTCGAGAGTAAATCTGACGTACGACCGCTGGTGGTTGGGGATCTACCTCAAGTGTACCTGGTGCGATCGGTTAGTGTGGTACTTGTTCTCAGTTGCCGGAGCTGCCGATTATATCAGATCTCTTTGAGGATTGGGAATCGTAAGACAGTCTCGTTTATTTAAGAAGTGGTAGATTATAGGGTTAGGGAACCCGAGCGAACCAGTTAATTGGGGAATTAGCGAAGCTTAGACTAGAAGGATTGTGTGCCGTTGTTCCATGCTTGTTGGCATAGCGACGGTTGGTTGCGGTCCTGGTCTGGGAGCTTGCTTTCCTCGTTGAGGTTTACTGGGTGCAGGTTTCCGTTAGAGTCTGGTGAGGACTATTATAATCGCCTTCTAGTCAACTTACCTGTGTTATTTCATAATAACTTGAAGTGGGTGAGGGTTATTTAAGTCACCTGAAACCTTGTTGCAGTTTGGGAACTGTGTTGCTTTCTAAGGCAGTACAGATTATTCTTGTATAAGTGTACCCTGTTGTGTTGTACAGTTACGAAGATTGTAATTGCTTGTGTGGTCGAGACTTATCAGTTATAAGCCATCAGTAGATTATTTATTTAGACTTGAGGGCTACCCTGATCACTGTGAGGGTTACCTGGTTATTGTGAGGGTTACCCTGATCACCGTGAGGGTTTACCCTGATCACTGCGAGGGTTATTCTGGTGTAGGTTAAGGATAAGGCTGATTAATCACGTCCGTGGTGCAGTTGACCACATAGGACTATCTCCCCGTGAGGATAATTTTGTATGTAGTTAATTGCTGTTGTATATAACGGATAACTGAGCACTGACATTGAATAAACCAATCATATAATTGCCTTAGAGATCACTGGTCACCGTGAGATTTAGTCAGTCCTGTATCACTTGTATTGACATTAATTGCAATCTTTATTGACATTGGGATCAATTACCTAATCACAGAGCGGTGGTAAACTTCCACCAAACGAACAGCCCCTAAGGCATAGTCCACCGTTCGTTAACTGATATCCCCCCTTGCGTTTGGATAGCCGCTCATTCTTGCGTAAGGTCAAATAAATATATTTGTGCGGTAGGCCAGGTCAATTCTATCTCCGATCCGGCCAGTCTGCTGGTCCGCCACAAAAAGGTGTCAGTTGTCCCGCCACAATACCGTCCCCCAAGAAAGTTGGTCTTCGTCGAGATGATGGCTAACCTGATTGGTCGAAACTTAATGACGTAACCTGGACAGACCTGACTTGAAATAAACTTCGCCTGGACTCCTGACTTATATACAACAATTAACAAGCGGCTGGTTTATTCATCAACACACTCAACCAATACACCGGTAGAGGGCGCTATTGACGGGGAAACTGCGTGATTATACGTGACTGGACTTCGCCCAGAGCAGCGAACACCACAATTAATTGCGGGCATCCAGTGCCGAATCAGGGACTTTAGCAAGTCTACGGGGCTTATTGTCAGGGCTGCGCTACACGCAACTCACGTCACGAGATAGCAATCCACCCTTGCATCAACCGCAAGCTCCTATCAGGAACTATACCGCACCACCAATCAGCCCCTCACCTTCCGAGCCCCTCAACAGCACACGCACCACTCGGACTTAGGCACAGTCACACTAGGCTAGGTGACTCTAACCCTTGCACAGGATTCTCGACCCTTACCTCAGGATCAGCCCTTTATCAGGACCACTAAGCGTAGCCTACGCGCGCCTTTTATAGCTTTCGTGCTGCTCTGACCACGCCCGCGCACGTGCTCACGTGACTAAGCAGTACTTCCGCTGCCCTATCGCACAACGCACAAGGCGGAGCCTATGCGCCGCGCTTGCTTAACACACAGCTATGCGCGCCTAACATCTGCCTCTGTTACTGGGCAGAGCGCCATCTATATCTTTGCACCGTGCCTAGTGACTAGCGCCCTCTGTCACGTCACAATATGCATACCAACATCCCTGAATTATTTTCTGGTCCCTGATCTTTCAATTTTTTTTTATTTTTTCTGGGTCAATAAATTACATTTTAATCATTCCCACAAAACAAAATCACCGTTGCCAAGTTGGCACCGAAGAGTGATTTCACCAAATGACTGATTGCAATCATTTTTCAAGTGGCAACCTTCAACGTTCTGCGGCACTTAGGACCATTTTTCAGCCGTAGATGTTAGCCCTTCTGCCCTCATATGAAAGCTCAAAAACCAAGGGAGTTCATCCTGGCAACGATTTACACAATCTCACCATTTAGGGGGCAAAAAACCGCCTTTTTCAAAAGATATTGTGGGGGGCACTTTTAATGCTAATGAGCTGGCCAGAAATTTTCACATGAATTAATGGACTGCACCCCCAAAGATTGGATAGGACACGACGCACTCTATCTTGTGTAATGAATTGGGTGCGTTCGCAGCTTACACGTGTAACTTAAACTTCTTCTTGTTATGTTTTAATGGCGCTTTCAGCATCTCAGACTATTTGCACTAATAACCGTACGTTTATTCATACACTTTATTAATCAGCATCACATTACGGAGTTAGGAAGAAGGTCCAGTTTTAGAGGCAGGAGGAAACCAGAGTACCCGGAGAAAACCTGCGAGAGCGAGTATGGACTGGAAACCAAATGCACGTAAAGCCTAGGCCAAGCCGGGACTCGAAAACTTAAACTTACCGAGAGCGCTCGTACCCGTTTAGCCATCACGTGATCCTCGTGCTTGCCCTGATGTCAGCCACCACTATCCTAGTCTTGGTTTCAAGACGTTAGTGCTTGATAGCGGACACCGTGCATAGTGCGCCCCCAACGACTCATAATTAGACGTGCGCCAGCTCGCACTAACGTCTTGGGAATCTTGCAGTAGCGGTTTAACTTGTTCTTTATTTAATAATGAGTCGAGGTTTCCCTTGGTGTAACACTGGCGTGTTTGGGGAAGCTAATCGAACGCACTCTCAGAGTTACGGTCTGTGATTGCACTACACCAAATACGTGGTGCCCATACACTCTAAAAATTCCCGGGCCAGATTGACCCAGAATTGGGTGCCATTCGGCGTGACCCGTTTCTGGGTCAAAATATGACTCCCTTTCGGGTCATATTTGACTCAAAATGGGTCATACTTTGACCCGGAAAGGGTCATGCCGAATGGGACCCAATTTTGGGTCAATCTGACCAGCGAGTTTTTAGAGTGTAGAAAACAGTGCAAAATCAGACTGAAACAGCGCCGCCTGTAAATTGACTCTTGGGAAGAGATTGGCCTCCGGTTTATCACTGGAAATTCAAGATTAAGGCCAGAAGTTCACCTTTTGTTCTAGTTTTATCGGGGTTAGCAACGCGATATTTTTTCTTTCCCTGAAGATACCCCCAAAATAGTAGTAAAAATATGCGCTCAGCTCTGAATGTCGCCCGCATCGATCCAAAAATAAGCCCACAGGTTGGGCTCTCTGTGAAAGAAATACCCCGAATTGGAAACTACCAGTCCCAAATTCAAGGTTTATAGAAATATCTCAATGGTCCTTCCTGATTATGGCATGTCTTATTGAAAAAACCCTGTGGGATCACAAAATATGAATGAGCTCGCGCGCAGAAATCCTTCGATTTGGTGGAATGCACCTGTAGGGCCCATTCAACCTCGACTCCAAAAATGGGCTGCGTGCGCGTTCCTTCACTAGTCCCCGGTCGTGTAGAATACGCAAATGACGCTGACAGGCTATTCAATCACTATCATTTTACTGTACATTGTAATCGTTGATTATTGTTTAATTAATTATATATACTGTAAGGACAGTTCTTTTGTCAAGGATTTCTTTCTTTACAGGTTCTTGACAAGTTCATTGTGTAACTTTAACAGAGACTAATTAGCACTCCCTCACAACCGGGGAGTCGGGTTGGCGCAGTGGTTCTTTCCTCGCCTTCCACCTCTGCAGTCCGGGTTCGATTCCCGGCTCGGTCCACATGTGGATTGGGTTTTCAGTCCCTACCTGATTCCGTGGGTTTTACTTGTACTTCACTGTTTGAAAACAACATAATTTATACTCGACGGCTGGAGAAATAACTCTTGTTGCACTGCAGTGGCGTGCGT
The DNA here is from genome assembly GCF_054643075.1 of Acanthaster planci. Lineage (NCBI taxonomy): Eukaryota > Metazoa > Echinodermata > Asteroidea > Valvatida > Acanthasteridae > Acanthaster > Acanthaster planci. The sequence continues at coordinate 28,699,985 of NC_141777.1, forward strand.
TCTTAAGTTCGACGTACGCCTGTCTCTAGCAAATCGCGACACCCGATTAGTTGAAGAGACATGTACCGCACGCACACACCAACACCACCTGCCCAAGAGAGTTCAGGTTGCCGAATGACACAATACGTCAGTTTTATTCTAGATGTTCATCAAAGTTTGGACAATTTAACTTGAATTGTGAAGCCACACATGAAATAGCAATCGGTGGTAATAAAAAATTCCTTTTGTAGCAAAATGTCACTGTTGCAAGCGAGCCTAACATAATATTATTAACAATACTGATAGGCATCTGACAGCTTCAGCATCGGAATGCATGGTCATAACACAATAGGGGGGAAACAGTGTAAGGGTTGAGCCTGCTTACGTAGTGCATTGGCTTAGGAAAAGGATCAATATACCTTTTCACTAATAAATTCATAATTATGCACGCATGCGCACAAATGACCTTGGCGGCAAGAAGTGTGGCCGAGCCATTTAAAAGATACAGGGGTGCGACTTCGATGAATTACTCAGGTTTTCTGGCTTTGTTAATTTTTTTCTTCAGAAAATCCCGTTAAATTGGTTTTGCTATTAGTTTCTAATCTGCGCAGGATTTTTAACGCTCTAATATTAAGGCTTTATAATTGTGATATTTCCTGTGCGCACGAGATCGCCGTTTCTTAGTATGGCCCCCTCCGATCATAAGTACACGTATTACAAATTACATTGTTAGTGTTCTTGGAGCCAAACTGTCCATTTGTAAACACGTACTGATGTTTTTAGGGTGCAAATACAACACAGTTTGTTCTGTATAAATACACAGCTGTCAAAGTTGGCATTGCTTGCTAATATATGTATTTGCATATAGAATAGCGTGTATGCATATTCATATCACACATGCATTGTGGTTTCCATTCTTTTAAAGCGAGCTGCAATGAATTTTTCTTCGACAATATTTCTTGGACACAATTTTTCTGCAACTTTATACTCCTCTTTATTAGAGTACTCCTCTTTAATGTATGAAAAATATTTGGTGTCCTAATTAGATTAAATGCATTGAAAAGTGCGCTTGTTGAAACAAGTCGTACTTACACAAAGTGAATCACCAAAAGAAAAGAAAATTTAGGCCAACAAACACTTTAAAGGGTGCAGGAGATTTTTGTGCACAAACCAGTGTAACATTGAATTTCTTTCCTGGGATGACTCACAGTTTTGCTCATGAATATGGAAACCATCAGCATAAAAACGAAAACGGTAGCAAATACCCTTTTAAAAAGAGAAACAAGCACTTAAAATGAGGCTGAGACAAAAAGTGCATTTTAAGCATTCGATTCCTACCACCCTTTAATACTGTTGACATGAAGATGCACATGCGTGGATCGACGCGAGGACTTGTTGACGTGAAGGTAAACAATTTCTTCATTTTCTCAAAATGGTATTTCCGAACAGATTCGAAACGATCTGCATTAGCCTAAGTGGCAGTACAGTTTGCCAGTAAGTGTATGTTCTTTCATTTAGAAAAAAAAACAGGAAATATTTAGTTTCCTTGATATAAAAGGGGAAATTGCGTGTCAAGGAAAGGTTCCAACTTCAACGGAAAGCTCTATAGGAGTTCCCCTTTGTGCAGTCTGTTGTCGTTTGTCATTTTCAAATCATGACACAGATAGAACACGGGCGTTCATTCATCCCACAAAACCATAATACGGAGCTTGTCGCCAAGGTGATTTGCAGGGAGATTTTGCTTTGTTTTAGTTCTTGTTTTTGTCTTTTCGGGACTTTGGTGGTGAATGTCACGTGAAAGATGATTTTCTATTGCCAGTATAGGCTTATGCAACAGACTAAAAGGAAATATACCATTTGGCACCCCGAAGTCGTATGTGTAGCTCGACAAAAATTACCAATACGGACGTTTCACAATAGTGCGCCTCCAAGAGTTTGCAATGTGTTGACTGATCACAGTGCGCGAAATCTGTCGACCTAATGCGCGTTCGGAGACGGTCGACAGATTTCGCACCTTGTGATTGGTCAACACGTTGAACACTCTTGGAGGCGCACAATAGCCCACATTGCATAACTGTGATGCTGGTTCCTGGAACATCTGTGTTAAAACGGGGAATTTATAGGCCTTGAAAGCAAATGTCCGGTACTCGCTTTGTGTCCTTACCCGGCCTATAATTCAATACTGACATGGCTCATGCTTCATGTGGATGCAAAGACACAGGGGTGGATCTAGACATTTCTCCAGGGGGGTCAGGCCGGAGAGTTTTTAATGTCTCACTTTTGCGGACAAGCGGAAACGATGATGAAATATTATACATTATATAGTTTACAATGGCATTGATGCGCTTACCTTATTTTATTATTTTCCCCATTTACATTTTTTGTTGTAGAGCGGGTGGGATTGGGGTCCCCCCCCCCCGATCCGCGCCTGAGACAGTTTCTCCTCAATATATTCCATGTATCCACGTTCCTGTTGTTTAACATTGCTTTCAGTTTTAGTATGAATGCTTCACTTCCATGTTCTCTTTTTTAACCAAGGGGAAGGGCTCCATGCAGACGTATTGGTCGGAGTCAAGGACAACAAATAAATATATTAAACTCCTCTCGTTGGACGCATTGAGAACAAGAATACTATATTGCATGCATGCCTTATTGTTTGAATCTTTCAATATGTGTCGAAGGACAAACATCAATTTACTATGCTTTGAAAAAAATGCACCAATATTCATCGACTGGATCAAGTAATCAAAGTACGTGTGTAAATTCAGTAATTTAAACATATATGATTAATTCAAGGGTCTTCTATTTTGCGATCATAAGGTCGGTCGGTCTGTACTATAAGACTTGTTAAATAAGTATTTCCGCATATACAATTAATGAGGCCTTACCACAGCACGAAGAGCAATAACATTGTTCTGATTCTGGACGGAAGAACGCAAGTTATATTTGTGGGAGAATTAAATTGGATTAGCATAACAGAGTTTGTAAGCACAGAGTCGGTTGTCCCACAGGTCGCTGCAGTTGTTGTTTTAAAAGCGCTTTCAGCAACTGGGCCTCTTTGACCAACAGGGTGTCGGGTTTTGCCAAATGCACGCGCGCATCATCTGAAGAATGTGCGTGCGAGTGTCGTGGGATCATAGTTAGGGATTACCCCAAAGTCCAGGTGAGCGCCTTAGTACAGGTTCGAGACGTATGGCCGACTCGGCGGCCAGGGCTTAGGGGCTTGTCTCGTTTCCTCCCTTGCATGGTCGCTCAAACTCCTTTTGGAGTTAAATGGATGGGCAGGGAGGAAGTGTGGTGGGCCGGGAACCCCGAGATCCCAGAAGAGTCCTATATGGAAGCCGGTAACTGCGATTTCTAGCGAATTTCAGGAGTCCGTGCGCCTGAATGCTTGGTCAACACCACATAACTTTTCGATTTTGCCCTCATCTAGTTTTTTTTTCCGGTTTTTTTTTGGGTGGGGGGGTTTATATATTTCCTGAGCGCAAAACTACCAAGGCAATTTTCTAGGTTGAATACATGCATTTTTTTTAATCTTTAATCTGAATTTGCAACTTTTTATTTCAATACAGCTACAATTAATTTGTTTTCATGTAAACCCTCAAAATGTACCTTTCTGTCTCAGTTGACCTCGCTTTCAACTTTTGTTTCACTGTTTTCAAAGGTGCTTTAATGAATGCTTTTTTTTTTTACAACAATGAGCATTACCATATTCAAGCACAACAGCCACGCATTCCCAGTAAGGTATAGGAAGGGTTGGGGCTAGGGTTAGCGATGGGGTTAGGGATAAGGTTAGCGGTAGGGTTAGGGATAATGGTTAGGGTTAGGGGTAGGGTTACGGATAGGGTTAGGGTTAGCGATAGGGATAGGGTTAGCGATAGGGTTAGGGATAATGGTAAGGGATAGGGTTAGGGTTAGCGATAGGGTGAGGGATAACGGTTAGGGTTAGTGTTAGAGATTGGGTTAGAAATAGGGTTAGGGTTAGGGGTAGGGTTGGGGATAAGGTTAGCGATAGGGTTAGGGATAATGGTTGGGGTTAGGGGTGGGGATAGGGTTAGGGTTAGCGGTAGGGTTAGGGTTAGCGATAGGGCTAGGGATAATGGTTAGGGATAGTGTTAGGGTTAGAGATAGGGATAGTTTTAAGGTTAGGGTTAGGGGTAGGGTTACGGATAGGGTTAGGGTTAGCGATAGGGATAAGGTTAGGGTTAGGGGTAGCGATAGGGTTAGGGATAATGGTTAGGGTTAGGGGTACGGTTACAGATAGGGTTAGGGTTAGCGATAGGGTTAGGGATAATGGTTAGGAATAGTGTTAGGGTTAGAGAAAGGGTTAGAAATAGGGTTAAGGTTAGGGGTAGGGTTACGGATAGGGTTAGGGGTAGCGATAGGGTTAGGGATAATGGTTAGGGTTAGGGGTAGGTTTACGGATAGGGTTAGGGTTAGCGATAGGGTTAGGGATAATGGTTAGGGATAGTGTTAGGGTGAGAGATAGGTTTAGAAATAGGGTTAAGGTTAGGGGTAGGGTTACGGATAGGGTTAGGGGTAGCGATAGGGTTAGGGATAATGGTTAGGGTTAGGGGTCGGGTTACGGATAGGGTTAGGGTTAGCAATAGGGTTAGGGGTAGGGTTACGGATAGGGTTAGGGTTGGCGATAGGGTTAGGGTTAGGGTTCCGGATAGGGTTAGGGTTAGCGATAGGGTTAGGGGTAGGGTTACGGATAGGGTTAGGGTTGGCGATAGGGTTAGAGTTACGGATAGGGTTAGGGTTAGCGATAGGGTTAGGGATAATGGTTAGGGATAGTGTTAGGGTTAGAGATAGGGTTAGAAATAGGGTTAGGGTTAAGGTTAGGGTTAGGGTTAGGGTTACGGATAGGGTTAGGGTTAGCGATAGGGTGAGAGATAGGGTTAGGGATAGGGTTAGGGATAGGCTCAGGGACAGTAGGGTGAGGTATATAGTTGGCGTTAGGGTGACGATAGTGCGATTGTTGGGGATAGGGTTAGAGAAAGGGGTTTTTTGAGCTATATTTTTAAATCAACGTTTGACTCAACTGAATATACGACAACTGAAGTCAACATATTAAAAACATGTTATAAAAATGAAACGAACAGTGCTCTTTTTTCAAGTACAAAAGGAAGTTGCTGTAAAGAGGCTTGCTTCACCGGCAAGGTATCTGAAGGAATAAACCACGTATCAGATTCACCACAAAATATAACATGTTATTTAGCAGAACTGTTCGGGGCCCGATTCACTTTACCCCGGGAAAAATGGCATGCGTGATACTATTGAGGGTGCATTTCGCGAAATGGTTGTATTGCTGCGCGCGAGCTCATGACTATTTTGTGATCCCACGGGTTCTTACAATAAGACATGCCATAATCAGGAGGGATCACAGAAACATTTCTATAAATCCCAAATTTGGGACTGGCAAGTTCCAGTTCGCGTTATTCCTTTCGCAAAAGCCCTAAATTGAGGGAGTATTTGGATAGAAGCGGGCGGCGACAATCAGAGCTGGGCGAATAGTTTTACTACTTTGGAAGTATCTTCGAGGAACGGCGAATTAAAACAAATCGTGGCTAAAAGCCATCAAATTGAAAGGAAAGGTGATGTTCTGGCCATAATCTTGAATATCCGGGGAAAAAAGGAGACAAACCTCCGAGTGTCAACAGGCGGCGCTTTTTCGCTGTGGTTTTTGTGTGTGTGCTTTCTGTGGGCGCGTATTATGGTGTAGTGCAACCTGCCAGAGTTCAGGGCTGCACCACTACAAATAAATTCCCACAGACAGCAATGATAAATCCCCACACTTCACAAATATTTAGAAACCCACTCACAACTCTCACAGGTGTCCAGGCTGCACAGAAAAACGATGATCGACATGTCCCCTTTCATTTTCCTTTCAATTTTGGGGGGTTGACCAATGAATTTTTTGAGAAATTTTCACCAGACGCAGACCACCCCTAAAATGAAGAAAATGTATCCGCCCAGAAAAGTGGCCATTTGGAAAAACCATCCCTCTGAAAAACGGCCAAATAGTGCCACTTACGGACCCGACTGCACCCAAGTTGCTCATAATTGCAAGCCCAAAATCCGGGCCGGAGGTTCAGTGCCATATTTCTCCAATTCCTCGATTTCATGACTCTCAGGACTCTCTACGATAGAATATTTTGAGTGTATAACTTTTATTAATGAACTCGGCGGACACATTTAAGGCTTTTTTGCAAGGGTGCACCCTCAGACGTGTACGGACGTACGTGTAGTCCGGGAACTCTCTCATGTTGATGTGCGCGCATTTAATTTACCAATTAAGGAGAAGCTGTCAGGGAGATTTGTGCGTAGCCCCTTGCGCATTTTGCTACATGATGCACCATTGTAGCGTTGAATTGTAATCACTCAGTCTTTGCACAGCAAAATTCTGTGCGGTATAACTTGGTTAATGGTTTTGTTATCTACGTAAATATGAACGACCAGAAGCAATTCTCTGAAATTACCAAGTGGTTAAGCTCCTGGTTATCAGATCGTCAGACGGTGGGTTCGAATCCCAGTGGTGACTTTTATTTTCCCAAAGCTTGCTGTCAGTCAGTAGCTATAAGAGACTCTAATTCACCCCCGCCAAATACCAACAGTACCTTAGCCCTCGGGGTAAGCTCTTCTGCTGGGACTGTCCGCGAAGTCCAGGTGAGCGCCTTAGTACAGGTTCGAGACGTATGGCCGACTCGGCGGCCAGGGCTTAGGGGCTTGTCTCGTTTCCTCCCTTGCATGGTCGCTCAAACTCCTTTTGGAGTTAAATGGATGGGCAGGGAGGAAGTGTGGTGGGCCGGGAACCCCGAGATCCCAGAAGAGTCCTATATGGAAGCCGGTAACTGCGATTTCTAGCGAATTTCAGGAGTCCGTGCGCCTGAATGCTTGGTCAACACCACATAACTTTTCGATTTTGCCCTCATCTAGTTTTTTTTTTCCGGTTTTTTTTTGGGGTGGGGGGGTTTATATATTTCCTGAGCGCAAAACTACCAAGGCAATTTTCTAGGTTGAATACATGCATTTTTTTTAATCTTTAATCTGAATTTGCAACTTTTTATTTCAATACAGCTACAATTAATTTGTTTTCATGTAAACCCTCAAAATGTACCTTTCTGTCTCAGTTGACCTCGCTTTCAACTTTTGTTTCACTGTTTTCATAGGTGCTTTAATGAATGCTTTTTTTTTTGTTACGGATAGGGTTAGGGTTACCGATAGGGTTAGGGATAATGGTTAGGGATAGTGCTAGGGTTAGAGATAGGGTTAGAAATAGGGTTACGGATAGGGTTAGGGTTAGCGATAGGGTTAGGGATAATGGTTAGGGATAGTGTTAGGGTTAGGGATAATGGTTAGGGTTAGGGGTAGGGTTACGGATAGGGTTAGGGTTAGCAATAGGGTTAGGGGTAGGGTTACGGATAGGGTTAGGGTTGGCGATAGGGTTAGGGTTAGGGTTACGGATAGGGTTAGGGTTAGCGATAGGGTTAGGGGTAGGGTTACGGATAGGGTTAGGGTTGGCGATAGGGTTAGGGTTAGGGTTACGGATAGGGTTAGGGTTAGCGATAGGGTTAGGGATAATGGTTAGGGATAGTGTTAGGGTTAGAGATAGGGTTAGAAATAGGGTTAAGGTTAGGGTTAGGGGTAGGGTTACGGATAGGGTTAGGGTTGGCGATAGGGTTAGGGTTAGGGTTACGGATAGGGTTAGGGTTAGGGTTACGGATAGGGTTAGGGTTAGCGATAGGGTTAGGGGTAGGGTTACGGATAGGGTTAGGGTTGGCGATAGGGTTAGGGTTAGGGTTACGGATAGGGTTAGGGTTAGCGATAGGGTGAGAGATAGGGTTAGGGATAGGGTTAGGGATAGGCTCAGGGACAGTAGGGTGAGGTATATAGTTGGCGTTAGGGTGACGATAGTGCGATTGTTGGGGATAGGGTTAGAGAAAGGGGTTTTTTGAGCTATATTTTTAAATCAACGTTTGACTCAACTGAATATACGACAACTGAAGTCAACATATTAAAAACATGTTATAAAAATGAAACGAACAGTGCTCTTTTTTCAAGTACAAAAGGAAGTTGCTGTAAAGAGGCTTGCTTCACCGGCAAGGTATCTGAAGGAATAAACCACGTATCAGATTCACCACAAAATATAACATGTTATTTAGCAGAACTGTTCGGGGCCCGATTCACTTTACCCCGGGAAAAATGGCATGCGTGATACTATTGAGGGTGCATTTCGCGAAATGGTTGTATTGCTGCGCGCGAGCTCATGACTATTTTGTGATCCCACGGGTTCTTACAATAAGACATGCCATAATCAGGAGGGATCACAGAAACATTTCTATAAATCCCAAATTTGGGACTGGCAAGTTCCAGTTCGCGTTATTCCTTTCGCAAAAGCCCTAAATTGAGGGAGTATTTGGATAGAAGCGGGCGGCGACAATCAGAGCTGGGCGAATAGTTTTACTACTTTGGAAGTATCTTCGAGGAACGGCGAATTAAAACAAATCGTGGCTAAAAGCCATCAAATTGAAAGGAAAGGTGATGTTCTGGCCATAATCTTGAATATCCGGGGAAAAAAGGAGACAAACCTCCGAGTGTCAACAGGCGGCGCTTTTTCGCTGTGGTTTTTGTGTGTGTGCTTTCTGTGGGCGCGTATTATGGTGTAGTGCAACCTGCCAGAGTTCAGGGCTGCACCACTACAAATAAATTCCCACAGACAGCAATGATAAATCCCCACACTTCACAAATATTTAGAAACCCACTCACAACTCTCACAGGTGTCCAGGCTGCACAGAAAAACGATGATCGACATGTCCCCTTTCATTTTCCTTTCAATTTTGGGGGGTTGACCAATGAATTTTTGAGAAATTTTCACCAGACGCAGACCACCCCTAAAATGAAGAAAATGTATCCGCCCAGAAAAGTGGCCATTTGGAAAAACCATCCCTCTGAAAAACGGCCAAATAGTGCCACTTACGGACCCGACTGCACCCAAGTTGCTCATAATTGCAAGCCCAAAATCCGGGCCGGAGGTTCAGTGCCATATTTCTCCAATTCCTCGATTTCATGACTCTCAGGACTCTCTACGATAGAATATTTTGAGTGTATAACTTTTATTAATGAACTCGGCGGACACATTTAAGGCTTTTTTTGCAAGGGTGCACCCTCAGACGTGTACGGACGTACGTGTAGTCCGGGAACTCTCTCATGTTGATGTGCGCGCATTTAATTTACCAATTAAGGAGAAGCTGTCAGGGAGATTTGTGCGTAGCCCCTTGCGCATTTTGCTACATGATGCACCATTGTAGCGTTGAATTGTAATCACTCAGTCTTTGCACAGCAAAATTCTGTGCGGTATAACTTGGTTAATGGTTTTGTTATCTACGTAAATATGAACGACCAGAAGCAATTCTCTGAAATTACCAAGTGGTTAAGCTCCTGGTTATCAGATCGTCAGACGGTGGGTTCGAATCCCAGTGGTGACTTTTATTTTCCCAAAGCTTGCTGTCAGTCAGTAGCTATAAGAGACTCTAATTCACCCCCGCCAAATACCAACAGTACCTTAGCCCTCGGGGTAAGCTCTTCTGCTGGGACTGTCCGCGAAGTCCAGGTGAGCGCCTTAGTACAGGTTCGAGACGTATGGCCGACTCGGCGGCCAGGGCTTAGGGGCTTGTCTCGTTTCCTCCCTTGCATGGTCGCTCAAACTCCTTTTGGAGTTAAATGGATGGGCAGGGAGGAAGTGTGGTGGGCCGGGAACCCCGAGATCCCAGAAGAGTCCTATATGGAAGCCGGTAACTGCGATTTCTAGCGAATTTCAGGAGTCCGTGCGCCTGAATGCTTGGTCAACACCACATAACTTTTCGATTTTGCCCTCATCTAGTTTTTTTTTCCGGTTTTTTTTTTGGGGTGGGGGGGTTTATATATTTCCTGAGCGCAAAACTACCAAGGCAATTTTCTAGGTTGAATACATGCATTTTTTTTAATCTTTAATCTGAATTTGCAACTTTTTATTTCAATACAGCTACAATTAATTTGTTTTCATGTAAACCCTCAAAATGTACCTTTCTGTCTCAGTTGACCTCGCTTTCAACTTTTGTTTCACTGTTTTCATAGGTGCTTTAATGAATGCTTTTTTTTTGTTACGGATAGGGTTAGGGTTACCGATAGGGTTAGGGATAATGGTTAGGGATAGTGCTAGGGTTAGAGATAGGGTTAGAAATAGGGTTACGGATAGGGTTAGGGTTAGCGATAGGGTTAGGGATAATGGTTAGGGATAGTGTTAGGGTTAGGGATAATGGTTAGGGTTAGGGGTAGGGTTACGGATAGGGTTAGGGTTAGCAATAGGGTTAGGGGTAGGGTTACGGATAGGGTTAGGGTTGGCGATAGGGTTAGGGTTAGGGTTACGGATAGGGTTAGGGTTAGCGATAGGGTTAGGGGTAGGGTTACGGATAGGGTTACGGTTGGCGATAGGGTTAGGGTTAGGGTTACGGATAGGGTTAGGGTTAGCGATAGGGTTAGGGATAATGGTTAGGGATAGTGTTAGGGTTAGAGATAGGGTTAGAAATAGGGTTAAGGTTAGGGTTAGGGGTAGAGTTACGGATAGGGTTAGGGTTGGCGATTAGGGTTAGGGTTAGGGTTACGGATAGGGTTAGGGGTTAGCGATAGGGTTAGGGATAATGGTTAGGGATAGTGTTAGGGTTAGAGATAGGGTTAGAAATAGGGTTAAGGTTAGGGTTAGGGTAGGGTTACGGATAGGGTTAGGGTTGGCGATAGGGTTAGGGTTGGGGTTATGGATAGGGTTAGGGTTAGGGTTACGGATAGGTTTAGGGTTACTGATAGGGTTAGGGGTAGGGTTACGGATAGGGTTAGGGTTGGCGATAGGGTTAGGGTTACGGATAGGGTTAGGGTTAGCGATAGGGTGAGAGATAGGGTTAGGGATAGGGTTAGGGATAGGCTCAGGGACAGTAGGGTGAGGTATATAGTTGGCGTTAGGGTGACGATAGTGCGATTGTTGGGGATAGAGTTAGAGAAAGGGTTTTTTTGAGCTATATTTTTAAATCAACGTTTGACTCAACTGAATATACGCATC